>NC_056727.1:1091746721-1091786721 GCF_019279795.1 Protopterus annectens | reverse complement strand
TGCCTGGGATGACATGGTTGACAGACCTCGATGCTTTGCCAGAGATGGCCTCCACTTGTCACCCCTGGGATTCAGGATTCTAGCCAAGACTCTTGCCTCCCTCATTGTGCCTTTTCTTAGGTAATGTCCCACAGACAAAATTTCCAACATAAAAATCTGTCCAAAAGCAAATTGAAGGTCATGCTGCTTAATGCTAGGAGCCTTGACCTGAAAATGCACTCACTAGAGGTTCTCCAAGCACTGATGGTGCTGACATCTGTGCAGTCACGAAACTTGGTTTAAGGCTGCAGAGAGCACCCCTGCCTTACCAGGCTATACCTCATTCTACACCTTCCGACCCCAAAATGTGGGCTGGAAGACTAAGGGTGGTGAGGTTTCTATTTTCATTAAAGACAAGCACATGTCCAGTCCAGACTGGTTTGCCAGCATGATGCACTAGAACTTCTCCAGGTGCAACTGACAATTGGCAGGACACCCATCCAAGTTATAGCCAGCAACAGACCCCCCTCCATGACTGAGGACACCCACTCCTCCTATCTGGACCTACTTGAGTCCATCAACATACCCCCTAACACCCTGATCCTTGGTCACTACAACTACCCTACCATAAACTGGGTGAACTATTCCTGCTCTAATACACTTAACCAATGATTCCTTGACTTCATGACTTCTAATGCACTAGACCAGCTTGTCTCATCCCCCACAAGGAGAGATAGCATTCTAGACTTGGTTCTCACCAACATGGGTGACCGTTGCACCACCCCCATAGTAAGTTCTTCCCTGGTGAGATCAGACCATTGGTCTGTCTTATTCAAAGGGTCTATCCTGTCTATACCCCCCAGCTGTAACCAGGCTAAAAAACTTCCCAAAAAATGACTACAACCTTCTAAGGGAGGGTATCATTAGCTTCCCACCACTGCCCCCCCTCAGATGATGCAGTCAAATATGCTGAACAGTATGCCAGTACAGTATACAAGCACCTGTACGACTGCATGGACTCAGCCATACCCAACAACCTAAAACCTGCTCCTCAAGGAAATACAAACCTACAGTATGCGGTAGACATTCTCTATCAACAGGTTTACAACAAAAGGAAGAAACTGTTGTCCAAGGGTAAAAAAGCACAAATTCTCAATTGGAAAAACTCTCTCCTTAGCCTCAACAAGCAAATTAGATTTCCTAGTGTAAACCTCCAAAGCCAGTTATGAAAAAAACTAGTCTCTGAAGCAAAAGATAATCACAAAGCCTTTTTCAGTTATGTCAGAAACCTCCATGGCAAAGCCCAGGCTTGTTCCGAATTAGTTCTTAATGGTACCACTTACACTGATCTTGTTGACTTAGCCAACCTGCTAGCAGATAAGTTCAGTGGAAACTTCACCCCTCTGTCCCCCCAAAGGACTATTCGACATCCCTGATACTTGCCCCACACCTCACATTTCCCTAGATCAAGTGGTAAAGGCTCTATCCAATGCAAAGTACACAGCTTCCATGGGACCTGATAGTATCCCAGGCTGTAGTCTGCAACATCTCCAGCAAGAACTAGCCTTGCCATTAAGCACCCTATTCAACCATAACCTAAGTACAGGCTTCATTCCAGCAGAGTTGAGAACAGCTATTGTCATCCCTTTGCACAAAGGTGGTGCCACTACTGACCCTGGAAACTATTGTCCCATTATCTTGACAAGTCTAATCTGTAAGGCCATCATGGAGCGTATTATTATGTACCTCATAAACAAGGATATAGGCTATCTCTAAGCACTTGTCCCCACCCAGTTCAGATTCGTTAAGGGCAGATCTTGCCTGTTGAACCTGGCTGACTTTTTTGAGAATGTCACCAAGTCACTGGATGAGGCAAAGTCAGTACATACAGTTTATCTTGACTTGGCCAAAGCCTTTGACACAATCCCCCACTCAGGCATCATTGAAAAGCTAACACAACTTGGCATAAATCCCTACCTCATCAGGTGGGTGGCCAACTGGCTCACGAATAGGACCCCAAAGGTCAAAAATAGGTGCAACCACCTCTGAGAGCAGACCTGTCACTAGTGGTGTCCCCCAGGGATCTGTCCTGGGACTACTATTGTTTGGCATTTACTTCTTAGAGGAAGACAAAAAGGCCTGTGGCTGACCAAGTTTGCAGATGACTGTAAGTTGGGTACTGTCATTGACTCCCCAAATGAATTAACATACTTCAAGAGGATCCCACGGCAACAAATGACTGGTGTCAAAGTCTCGGCCTTAAGGTAAATGCAAAAAAATATGTAACATAGTTCATATGGGAAGGCTGGTCCCAGCGGGCCCACCTGTCCCACCTCAGCTGGCCATGGCACCTGGCACCAGCAGGTCCGGTGCCCAGCCTGGGACCTCCTCCTCCTCTGTTGGATCTGTGCCACCTTTGGGTGGAAGCACTGCAGGAGATGGGGCTCCATCCCCCTGTGCAAGCGTGGGCTAAGGAGGGCCACTTATCACCCTTCAAATGGTCCGGGCTGTGGTGCGTAGAGAGATCGAGCATTATGTTGCAGAAACTCTACGCCAGCTTGAGGCATGAGTGGTGCATCTCCCAGGTCAGCCTGCCCCTCCTACACAGCCCCCAGCACAGCCACCCTCTGGGCTGTGAAGGTGCAGTGGTGACTGCCCATGGGTGGGGATCTCAGTTCCATTGTTACTATCTGTGGGCTCATGGGCTTGCGATTTCCAACCATCCCTCCCCGTCAATGGTATTCACCCACATGTCATATTCCACCTCTGTAGGCATCTTGTTTGTCTTGTCTGTTTACCTCCCCAACCTACCTCCTCAAATATACCTAATTCCCCTACTCCACATTCCACTCTCACCTGAAAAAAAAAAGGGCAATCTGCTCCCAAAAAAAAAAATTACGCCCCATACATAGCTGCCCATTTTGCACACATGTCCCCTAGACACATAAAATGTAATTTAATTGGCATTACAACATACTTTGTTGTCCTCACCCCTCTCTCATGGGTTGAAGGTTTCATATTTACCTCCAAATTTATTCCATATGCACAGCTGTTGCTGTTAAAGAAATGGGCAGCTATGGACCTTCCCTACACCCGTCCTGCACATCCTGAGCTATTTTCCCTACTGTCTTTCCTTCTTTGTGCCCCTTTTTCACCACTTTCCTATCTCCCCATTTTCTTTTCTTTCAAAGAAATGAGCGTGGGGGTTAGCAGAAGTAAACACTATTAAGCAGTAGTTAGCGGGTTTGCACAAGTGTGGACTTATTTGCGCTTAGCTAAGCATTGCTAAGCATCACGCAAACCCACTTACAACTGTTTAAAAGTGCCTTAGTCACTCTGTATGTGAGGGCCCTTGTTCTGCTCAGCAGCAAAAGAAAACACCTCTGTCAGTCTCGAATCCTGGACCTTGTACACACTACACTGCATGAAGTGCCACTAAGCCATGGTAGATATACAACAAGTTGTTGCTGAAATAAATATATAATGCATCAGAATAAGTGAATGTAAAGGAAAAATAGGAATTCCATACCACACAACTTGTTCCGTGGATCTTTACCAACAGTTGTTGTAGGATTACATTACATGACTGCAGGAAATAATGTTACACCATCACTTTACAACCCCCCACACAGTATCATAGCAGGAGAAACACTGGCATATCTGTTTCGGGCAGAGGCCATACCTCCCAACTGTTTCTAATTTTCAGGGATGTCCCTGATTTTGAAACAAAATTTAGCTCTGTCCCTCTGAATCCCTCCGAAAACTACTGACTTTGGCCAGAAAGGTGGTGAATTACACATGATGAGTAATGACAATAATTAAGAGTTAGGCACTTCTTTTACTTCAGAAAAGGTGTATTAATCCATATGCTCTGGTTCTCTCAAAGTCTCAACTTAATGGCACTAATATTTTAAAGGTGTCCCTGACTTTTTCTCTACTTTTCCCTGAGTCTGTTCAAATATGTACCTGAGTGTTTGACAGGTCTGGCAGAGGCAGAAACAAGGAGGCATAGCAGCCTTTCTGCTGTTACACACTGTGCAAATACCTTTGGAAGGAGTTCCGGAAGCATACCTTTATGTAGGAATACAACACTGAAATACAAAAGGATGTAGCCATGTACTGGCAGAAACCAACTGTAACAATGCCATTGCTCTAGTGCTGAAAAGACCTGTGTGGTGCACAGACAAAGAATAACAGGCTAATCTCTGTCTACTATGTGGATAGGTCCACAGTTGGGAGTTACGCAGACAGACTACTTTGCCTTGATAAACTAACATGTACACAGCAACCCTGTAAGTCCAACAAGATAAAATGCACACAATAATACGTACGCTCTCTGTACTTCTGCACCCCTACCCAAATGTAGAATATACCTGTGTGTGCAGGGTCTACCAGGGATGTAGGTAAGCATACTCACAGTACTGAAATGTGTCCAGTTTTCTTGAGCAGCTTGTGCTAATGTCAACACTAAAAAAGCACAAACTGTTTAGAACTGAGTAAATTAATATTCACAGTATAGCAGTTCACAAACAATTCTTGTGCCAAAGAAATACATCTCAATAACTAGCGTTGTATGGCAGTTAATTGTAAAATTTGAAAAGAAAGTACATCCTCCCATGTATCTTGGGTTAGCATTTTGAGGAGTGAGTACATTTCTACCCTGACAAGTGTGCACTGGAAGCAGCAACATTTAGGTCTGAGTACAAAGTGTAAATCACTGGCTACACCCCTGGCTTCTGATATAAGAACTATACCAACCTTCTGTCTTAAAAAATGATGTCCACAGCAAACAATGATGATCTCTGTCAAAGGAAAAATATACTTTAAAAATGATCAAAACACAGTAGGTTCAGGTTAAGGCACTTTAATCTTGCAGCATGGAGACAAAAACATGCTTTTACAGAGTTTGTCTAACTAGAAACAGGAAATACTTTCATTTTTATACATTCTCTAACTAGACATGGCCTACCAAGCTGATGTAACAGATTACCACCTTTTTCATCATCATCTGTTGACCATCATTCCGAAGAATTTCTGCTGATTTATCAATTTTTATATGTGAAACTTCCTGAGGAAAACAACATGGCCTTGATTACTACCAGTTAGATACATGTTATGTTACCATTCAAGGTACTATGACTAATTCTAGCACAATGCAAGCAGTTCATTTCTCTAATAATCCTTTGTCTACTTTATCTCTAAGCTACTGCAGCTGCACATGTTCTCATGCTTCGAACAGAGCTGATTGTTTAAAATCATTACATTTACAGAATATAGTATTGTTCACTCATTCGTTCCTGACCTAACAGATAAGCACCTGCTTCTCAAGTACATTTCCAAAAGGCATATACATGAATATTGCTGTGCTAGCAATTACTAGGTCAGAGGGCATCTTGCAAGTTTCAGAAAGCATACTGCAGTTTTCAAAAAGCATCTTTTTCAGTCTCATATGAAACTCAATTTATATATAACACAGTGCATGTAAAATAGAATGAAAAGCATATTAATTCTTTTGATTATTAATTGGCATTAAGCATACACACATCAATACATATTTTTCTAACATTTCCCTCCTGTTAATACTTTTTAATTCTATTTTCTAAAAAGAATAAACAGTTTGCTTCTTTTCCTAACCTCTTCCAGTCAGGATTTGCAGTTAAGAAAGTCATTCAGTTTAAACTTTTATGAAAGTGTTTTGCATTCTAGCAGCTCTTCAAATTCAGTACTTCGATACATAGTCTCAGATACTGATATATCTATGAATTCTTTGATTAACATCTTCATGCAGGGGATTCCACAACAAACACAAACTCCTATTAGGAGTAATCCTACCCCAATGGCAATCAATATGTTCATTAGGATGGAACCAACCTCCCAAATACATTCTGGAAAAAGTCTGTCATAGGGTTTGGGCCTGGTTTGGTCATGGCCGACACTTGCTGAATCATCTCGTGATGATTGTTAATTTCATGCTGGTGATCAGGAATAAACGCACAGCATTCTTCTTTGATTAAAGTGCACGTCCCACCCCTCGCCGCTAGGGTGAAGTCAAGAGCCATTCGGTTTTGGAGTACTACAGTTCTCATGGCATTCAGTTAATCAGTTATCAGTTCAAGAGCAGAAAAAGTCGCATTACTCATTACTTTGAGAAGTTTAGACAGTTTTCGCAGCCCCATATCAATTTAACTGCACCATATGCAGGTAATATACCTGCCCAGAATATGACAGCATCACTCAAGTCCATGTGCGCAAGTTTGGTTCCCACATTACAATGGTCTTTCCAGCCTGCTTCGATCTGTCCCACTGGATTCTCAGGTTTCTTAACAGTCTTTTTGGTCACATCTCGGGTATTTTGAATATTTCTCTGAGACAAAACTGAAGTGTGTCGGATGGCCGGGACCAGGTATCCCAAAAAACAACTGCCAGACCAATTCTCAGGTAACCATTTATATGCTTTTTTACCACACACAAAATAACAGTCCTCTACTTTAGTTGCTACTTTGTTATGAAATGACTGCCCTGCATGAAACATTTTCCTATCTATTACAGATAACTGTTTAAAAAGTACAGGATTACGTTGTACCTAATCAAGAGTCTTATGCATAGATTTCAAAAATGAGTCATAATCTGTACTACAAGATCCACCTAAATCATTTGCTTTTTTTATAACATTTATACTGTATGGTGACATTACACTTGCTCCATCCCACTTGGATGGTATCATTTTTGTAAAAACATACAATTCTTTTTTGTGTTACAGGCAAATACAGTGCTACCTTATCATGTGCTTTAATAGCAACTGTGTCAAAAAACAGATTTTCCCAGGTCTCATTGACCCCTAGGGGGATAGCAGCCATCAATAACCCCCCGCATGCTGTTGGTATGGCTGTGCAGACCCAGCAGTTCGAAACATTAAAAGTCTCAGCATACACACGTGTAATTGCCTGATAAGTGTTAAAGTTTGGATGCCAGTCTATGTTTGGTTCATTACATTTAATCAGTTCAACTTTTGTGGCAGGAAAAAGGAGTGGCCACAACAAAAAGAACAATGTGATTAGCATAGTTATCAAAATGATCATACAAGTTTTCTGAGGTTGCTCAATGTCTCTATTCATTCTGTACCTGGCCATTATGTTCTCATTGTACAACAGTAACAAAGTTTTTGTTCAATTCAAAGTTCTTAACCAGTTTATAGTGTGTCAAATGAATCCAGGAAGCTCGCTCCGCGATCTTGACTGTAGTGGGTGTCGACAGTAGTACCTGGTATGGTCCTTCCCACTTCGGAGAACTCCAGTTCTTTCACTTCACAATCTTCACCCAGGTGCTTGGGGCTACTGGTGCTTCCGATTTTGGTTGCTCTTTATCTGAAACAGAATTTAACTGCAAAAGTTTGTTATTCAAAAATCATCTCATATACCCTGCAAGTGAACTGTCAGCCTCTTGCTCTGCAGACATGAGAGGTTTCCACTGAGGTGTATAATATGCCCTCCCAAACAAAGTTTCAAAAGGAGTTAATCGCTTTGCATTTGGAACAGTTCTCATGCTCAACAGTACTAGAGGCAAACAGTGCACCCAGTTCTTTTGTGTCTCATTCATCAACTTCCTAAGCTTATTCTTCAACACCCCATTATGCCTCTCAACTAACCCTGCAGATTGGGGGTGGTAAGCGCAGTGATTTTTTAACGATATTCCAAAATAACGACTAAGTTGTTGCACTGTTTGATTCACAAAATGTGTACCATTATCACTAAAAATCTTTTCCGGTATACCAAATCTGGGTATAATTTCTTTAACAAGGACCTTTGCAACAGTAGCTGCATCTGGATTTTTAGTTGGAAAAGCTTCCACCCATTTAGAAAACATATCTATAATGATAAGGCAATACTTTTTATTCTCACACTTATTCAGTTCTATGAAATCCATACAAATAGTATGAAACGGATACGGTGGTGTAGGGAAACTCCCTTGCTTAGGCTTCAATGCCCCTTGTGTATGATGCTTGTTACAAACATGGCATGCTGTACAAAAATTTTTTGTGTAGTTTATAAATCCATATGTTGTAAACACTCGATTCACTAACTGTACCATCCCCCCTGTTGAGACATGGCTCTGCCCATGGCTCAACAAAGCTGCATATCTAAACAAGTTAGATGGCAAAATTGGTTTCTTTTCCTTGGAGATGTACAGTCCCTTTTCAAGGATTGCTCCTCATTTTATCCACTTCTGTTTTTCTACATTTGTAGTAAGTGTATGCATTGTTTTTAACATTTCTAAATCTAAAATATCAGAGGGTTGTAATTCCTCATTCCAAAGAAAAGCTTCTGAGGCTGAAGCTGCCTGTTTTGCAGCTGTATTAGCCCGTGAATTACCTTTTGAAATTCTATCCTGTTGCTTGGTATGAGCTACGTATTTGCAAATAGCTACTTTTTGAGGTAACTGAATAGAGTCTAATAAATCTAAAATGAATTGCGCATGATTAATTGGTTTACCAGTAGATGTTATCATTCCTGTATTTTTCCACTGCTGCGCAAAAACATGTACAGTAGAAAAAGCATACTGACTGTCAATATAAATATTCACTTTCTTACCTTTTGCTAAGGTACATGCCCTTGTCAAGGCAATCAACTCTGCTGCTTGTGCAGATAAATTGTGTGGTAAAGATTTTGCTTCTAAAGTTCCAGTATCAGAAACGACTGCATACCCCACTAGGATCTGCCCTGTAGGACTCCTCCTGCACGTGCCGTCCACATAGTATGTCACCTCGGCATCATCCAAGGGAACATCTGTGAGGTCTTGTCTAGGTAATGTCTTTTGCTCAATCTCCTGCAGGCAGCAGTGCAGTTTGCCATCTGCAGGGGTTGGGAGCAAGGTTGATGGATTCAAAGTTGTGCATCGTTCAATTGTCATATGAGGTTGGCTCAACAGTATAGTCATACAGGAAAGATGTCTAGCAGGAGAAAGATATTCTACTTTTTCTTGCAGTAAAATAATTGCGACTGCATGAGGCACTCTCAATGTGAGAGGGTGGAATAACACTACTGAGGCCGAAGCCTGCACTGCCATTGCAGCTGCAACTACTGCTTGTACACAGTGGGGCAGGGACCACGCCACTGGGTCTAACTGTGATGAATAGTAAGCTATGGGGCATTGCTTGTCCCCACGTTGCTGTGTCAATACTGATGTCATATAGCCTTGCTTACAGTCTACAGTTTGAAAAAATTGCTTATGATAGTTCGGTAATCCTAAAACTAAGGATGATGCTATCAGTTGTTTCAGCTTGCAGAAAGCTGCTTCTGCTTCTGGTGTCCATTGTAATAAATCCTGTGCTGCCATCAGCTTTTTGAATATTAAATTGGTCAATGGAGCAAATTCCAAAGCATAATTTGGTATCCAACTCCGACAAAAATTAGTAGTTCCCAGGAAGGACATCATTTCCTTCTTGGTAGTTGGTCTAGGTGCTTGTAATATTGCTGTTTTTCTATCTACATCTAATATTCTATCTTCTTTGGATATTACATATCCCAAGTACTTAACTTGTTTTCTCCAAAGTTGTAGTTTGTTCTTGTTTACTTTGTGTCCTTGAGTAGCTAGAAACTGTAATAATGCTATGGTGTCCTCTTTACATTCTTGCTGGGTGGGGGCTGCCAGCAGAATGTCGTCTACATAAAGTAAAATCTGACTACCTTTCGGTGGGATAAATCCCACTAGGTTGCTTGCCATCTCTTGTGTAAATATTGTTGGACTTTCACAATATCCCTGTGGTAATCTCGTATATGTATACCGTTTACCCTGAAATGTAAATGCAAACCAATGTTGGCTGTCGGGGTGTATCAGTATTGAGAAAAATGCATTACTAATATCTACCACAGAAAAATACTTTTGCTGAGGCTTTAAATCATTCAGTAAGGTGTGCGGATCTGGCACCGTTAGTGCCCTGGGTATAACTGCATTATTTACAGCTTATAAATCTTGGACCATATGCCATTCCCCGTTTGCTTTTCTGACAGGAAATAAGGGTGTATTACATGGTGAATCGGGAGATTCTATTAAGACTCCTTCCTTAAGTAAGGCTGCTATTATAGGTTTGATCCCTATCTCTGCATCCTTTCTCAAGGGATACTGTCTTTTCTGAGGTCTAAATGCTGACTTTGGCGTAATAGTAACTGGTCCTGCTGTTCGTATAAGTCCTACATCTGATTTCCCTGTTGACCAGAGAGTCTCTGGTATGTTTCGCAAGGCTTTTTCCTCTTCCTCCAATAAGAGTAATACTCAGCTATTCTCACTAGCCTGTGAGTGCACAGCTAGGTGTGTCTGTGTTATTCAATTCAGTCTCTGTTTCTGTACTCCTTGTTTGGAGAGTTCTAATTCTGTCTGTTTCTCCCACCTTGTGACTTTTTCTCCTAAGTCTGCCCATTTCAAATTTCTATTCTTAGTTAAGCTAACATGTGGCAATCGATTAGATTTGTAAAGTGCTAAAAATTCCTGGTGCAATGAACAGCTTACTACACTGTTTCCTTCTGTGTCCCAGTACACGTTTCGTAACACTAGTCTGTTTGCATGATTCTGAAACAATTCCTGCTCATATTCTTTATCAGGTCCTGGTCTATTACAGTAATATAGAGTACAATGCAACAAATGCTGTTTGCCAGTGTTGAGGGAGGGGGATTTACTGATGGCTACGTTCATCAGTTCTTTGGTTACTGCCCCTGGACCAGTCATAACCAAGTCCTGGCTGTACCAATAATATGTCTCACCCTCCGGTCGCACTACAAAAGTATCCATTTGTCACTGTGCTTCCATACCCTGCATGGTTGGAACTATGACTATGCCAAATATCTGCATTAAGTCTCTACCCAAAAGGTTTACTGGGCATTTTGCAGAAACTACAATTTTACTTTTCTGGGTCATTCCTGAAATGGGGTCTGTTATCGCTATGTCATGGGAGAGTGGCTCCTGATACAGTTGTCCATTAGCTGCTTTCACTAGTATATAATCTGGTGTTTCTGAATCTTCTGGTAATTTGGAAGGGTGTATCAGGGTCCATGAAGCCCCTGAGTTGCACAAAAATTTGACTTCCCTCCCCTCTACCAGAAGTGTCACTTCCGGTTTTGTATCTGCTAAGTAAAGCTCTAGGCTCAATAAGGCTAGGTCCAAAATTTCAATTTCTTCAATGTCTACAAATTCATGTACATCCTCTACCCCTTCTGTCACATCCTCTACCCTTGCTATCACATTTGCACTTGTCTTTTCCTGTTTATCTTCATTCAGTGATTCCTGACTATCATATAGTCATTCCTCATCCTCCTTATTTTCTGTAGTCACCTTCTTATTCAGCCTGCAATCCCTTGCTAAATGTCCTTTTTTCCCACATTTAAAACATTCACCTTTTTTCTTTCTTTCTTCAAAATCTTCTGATCGCTTGTCAGATTGTTTATTTCCCTGGGTATTTTTCTTACCCTTTCTCCCAGTTTGTACTACAAATACTTCTGACCCATCTTCTGCTGAAAATACTTGAGTTTTCTTTTCTTTTACTATTAAAATGTCTCTCTGCATGTCTAGCATATTCAAGTAATGGCTGCAATCTACTGCGATGATCTATCATGTGCTTTGTAATAAAGCTGCTAATGGGAGTTATACTACCCTTCAAGAATGCATTCTTTAGCTGTTGTTCATATGGGGAATCTTGTGTCTGGTTTTCTGGTATCTGCATTCCGCAGTGGTTATTAAAACACTCTAATAATCTAGCATAATATCTATCAACTGTTTCACCTTCTTGTTGAATGCACTGATTAATGCAAGTCCAATCAGCCCTAGGCTTCCATTTTTCAGAGATTCGGTCTGTCAGACCTTTCACTCTGCCATCCAATTCTGCATTAGTATGTGGGAGTGGTCTAAGCTGCGCGTCACAAGGATTCCAGTCGCCACTGATCATGTGCCAATCTGGACCTACAATTTGTCTAACTACTTTTTCTACTTCTTCTCCGTTCAAATGGTAACTTAATCTCATACCCTGAAAGTCTTCTAAAAATTTTTGAAAATTCACTTTCGGATGGGGAATTCCCTCCGTGGCTTTCCAGATATCTTCCGGTGTCCACGGTCTATAAACCAAAAGAGTCGGATCATGTCCTGCCTGTCCTGCCTGAGGATTTGGTACTTCTATGAGTGGACATATTTCTTCTTCACTCATAGCTTGTGATTTTCTATTTATTTCACATAGTTCAATCTCCCTTCTCAAGTCGCGTGTTCGAGACCTTGTCTCGATAGGATCCCTGACAAATGGTTTTGATGCTGTGGAAACAGCTGGGTATAGCAGAGGTGGATCAGCTTGTCCACTCGCTTCATATTCTGGTAAGGGAAGTGGAGGGGGCGAAGGATGGGTCGTTGCTATTACCAAGTTATTATCTTCTTTGTCTAAGAACATTGTTTTTGAATTTTTTATCTTTTGTTCCCTGCGATTTGCTTCCTCAAGCCACCTATGCGCCTGAGGGACTCCTAATTGTTGTTGCTTTTTTAATTGACCTTTTGCATCTGTTTTTAGTTGCCTGACAAGTTTAATAAGTGCAAGTTTATCTAAATTACCATCGAATTTATACTTATCAACCCATTTTGTATAATATTTAACATTGTCAGCACGCTGTAACTGCATATATTTCGCGTCTTCAGTTAGGGGTGGGTCTCGGGAACTTTTCGTGCACTGATTTCCCATTGTTGCCTTAGCTAAGCTGTAAATTGTTACGTAACCCTTCTTATCACGTGGTACCATGGTTCTATACCTTTTCACAGTTTATCTAGAATAACTGCCTACCTATTCTGTTTCCCTGATCTATGACAAAACAGTAACCCTTTTTTTGTCCCTGATCTGCACATGCAAATCTTCCTGACAAGAACAGTTCTGTAACTAGTCCCTGATCTTAAAAGAGAAATAAGGTAATTCCTCCTTACCTGACCCTCCATGAGTTGATCCACCAGATCATTGACTCATCCTCCAATCCCAGATCAGAAACAATTCAGTCGGAGGTCTTTCAAAACAGAAGAGCCGATTTGACCTCTTCTCCGTACGGATGCATGCCACCGGGCCCAATTCTGACCTAGGCCTAGAGCGAGAGGTACTTTCTGGTCCGAAGGACCAAACTGTCAAAGGAAAAATATACTTTAAAATGATCAAAATACGTTAGGTTCAGGTTAAGGCACTTTAATCTTGCAGCAAGGAGACAAAAACGTGCTATTACAGAGTTTGTCTAACCAGAAACAGGAAATACTTTCATTTTTATACATTCTCTAACTAGACATGGCCTACCAAGCTGACGTAACAGATTACCACCTTTTTCATCATCATCTGTTGACCATCATTCCCATGAATTTCTGCTGATTTATCAATTTTTATGTGAAACTTCCTGAGGAAAATATGGCCTTGATTACTACCAGTCAGATGCATGTTATGTTACCATTCAAGGTACTATGGCTAATTCTAGTACAATGCTAGCAGTTCATTTCTCTAATAATCCTTTATCTACTTTATCTCTAAGCTACGGCAGCTGCACATGTTCTCATGCTTCGAACAGAGCTGATTGTTTAAAATCATTACATTTACAGAATATAGTATTGTTCATTCATTCGTTCCTGACCTAGCAGATAAGCACCTGCTTCTCAAGTACATTTCCAAAAGGCATAAACATGAATATTGCTGTGCTAGCAATTACTAGGTCAGAGGGCATCTTGCAAGTTTCAGAAAGCATACTGCAGTTTTCAAAAAACATCTTTTTCAGTCTCATATGAAACTCAATTTATATATAACACAGTGCATGTAAAATAGAATGAAAAGCATATTAATTCTTTTGATTATTAATTGGCATTAAGCATACACACATTAATACATATTTTTCTAACAATCTCCATCTTGGAAAGCTGAAAGGGCCACGCCTACCTGAGTTAGCAATTTATAGTACTGGGTTGCTATGACAGTGATTACTGCAATTACTACACAGCAGGCTGCATGCAATTAGCAAATGGTAGCCACTAATTGGTGCAGAGGCCATCACATGCTCATGTGCAAATACCTACAAAAGCAGGCTGCAATCACTGCCAACAAACTCAATCACTCTATTGCAGGGACTGACAAAGAGAGAGACAGAGAAAAGGAAAAAGAAAAAGAAATAATACCAAATCATACAAAGGAAAGGTATGTGACACATATGTATTTACTGGCATGTAGTAGATGCTTTTGAAGAGTAGTCTACATAATGTGAACCATTCATATGTGGCAGCACTACTTATCTATGCACAAATGTCCTGCTTAACTACTGCTATGGACAATACAGTGTGTACCAGTGGGCAGTAGGACATACCTGTGAAATGTGTAGCTCAGCATTAAAAGTCAAAGATTTGATCCATGTTATCTGTGTTCCGTACAGTAGTGTGGCCAATGGCTGTTGGGGAGATTAGCGCTGCCATTATATAAACATGGGTGTGACAGAGCAATACATGCATGATAGTCATATTAAAGTGTAGCTTAGCATTGGCAACTGCTGTAGCAGTCTAGTATGCTTATCTAGAATTTGTAGCTATATATACCCCCTCTAATGTTAGTGTGTGTTCACATGAGGCACCTGTCTGTGTTGCAGCAAGGCCCATCAGTTCAGCTGTGAGGTCCAGGGACTTAAAACAGTGTGGACCTTGTGTGTGTATGCCACACACATGTGGAGAAATATATTGTGTCATATATATTCACATCTGTGTATGTGCATAGAGCAGGGGACATATTGCAACTGTTTGTGAAGGGTGGAGATATATATGTTGGTGAAGGTTAGTATGTGCATATTTGTATGTAGGTTTTAGTGTGTGACAAACAAGACAGCATATGGTGCTGGTATATGACATGTGGTGGTTAAACACTGTGGGTGTTTTGTTCAGTTTGCAATGTTGAAACCAGTGAGGCCTGCTAAAGCTACCTGGGCTGTGAACACTTTCAATACATTTATCACAAGACTGTGCGATATTATTACATTACTGTACACCTCACATCCTTTGTATAATTGATATTCCCATGATGAAAGGTGAAATGCATATGTGCCTACATATATATGTATATGTACACCAATGGATGTGTATATGTATATATATATATATATATATATATATATATATATATATATATATATATATATATATAGTGTATATGTATAGAGAGAGAGAGAGAGTCATATATACTCATACACACCGACATCTACTTGTTGCAATAGAGTCTCTGTACTGTTGACTGACTGTGATGGTCAATGTGTTTGTGAATACGTCAAAGATATGTATTTGTGGGATAGCTTAGTGGGAAACTGTTTATGTCATGGTATTATGGGTCCTTGCTTTGATCCCAGCAAAAGCTGTATATTCTGTTGCTAGGCAGAAAAAGTGCTATGGCATACAGTGTGATTAAGTCCCTTGGTTTTAACTGGGGTGTGACATTGGAGGCTAAAGCACTACATCTATGATTATTGATTGGTACTGATGATGAATCCAAATCCTGTGTGTACTGTAGTACTACTTGAAGCTTTGGGCCTGCACAGCAAAGTATGGTGTATGTCCACATTGCTTGCATCCACTGTTTTGTGTGGTCCCTGTATTCATCACAGATTACATTCCTCAAGATTAAGGTTTTGTAAGTACTGACACACAGTACTGTATACTACATACATAAAGCTTATCTGGGTTGCCATACCTTTGTGTCCTGTAATTATATCTGATGTGTGTGTAGGTATGTCTGTAACATGTCCTCTGTCATATATGTGGTAAAACATATAACTGCGTATCTAGCAACATTTATAGCGGACTACAGCAGTATGCAACCTATATTCCCAGTTGTGCACATATTTTGGCCACGGGTTTGGCATTAACAAGTTGTGTGGTATAATAGTAATACATTTACTGGACCTTACACTCATTGTGATGGATGACATATTTCTTTACACATCAACTTGATGTATATCTGCTGTGGCTAGGTGGTGCATTGTGTTGCATACAGTGTGCCAGGTACTCTTGTATAGTCTTATATAGTGATTTTATTGTGTTGCTGTGCAGAACATAGTTCATTAGATAGAGTGAGCCAGGCACTTTCAAGCAGTTTTGGGGTGAGTAGTGATAAGTGGTAGTTAAAGTGTTTCACTCTCAGTTAGCTAATAGGTTGCTATATATGGCAGTTCAGTGATATCTGTACTGTATAATGTTAAATGTGCCATATGACTTGCTCAGACATTTTTTTTTTATGTCTTCCAGGGATCATGGCACATTACAGAAATCCCAGCTATAGTAGTGCTGAAGATGAGATCATTACTAGCTGTATTATTCAGCACTACAGCCTAATGTTCTCACGAACCAGCCAGAACCAGCAGGAGCATACTGCAATGTTGGAAGATGTTGTCCGGAGGGTAAATGAGGTAGGCCTGCATAACCGGACATATGAGCAGGTATGTCACCACTGCAGTGATCTACTCAGACATGTCCGTCAGCGTGCTGCTGATGTGCGGAGAACACAGCTTGCAACAGGAGGTGGTGTTAATATCCATCCCCCCTCACCAGAGTGGAGGAGCTGCTCCTGAGCCTCGTGGCACCTGCCCAACAATAGCAGCAGCAGACATAGACCATGATGGAGGTTGGAGCCACCCGGCAAGCACACATGGAGCATGCAGGTAACATGGCATATATGTAGACTACTGTTATCTGTATTGGTAGATCATGCATTTGTGAGATGTGGAGTGTGTAGTTAGAAGATGTGGAGCCTGTTGTTGTGCAATATTGATCATTTGGAACATAATCTGTAGGCCTGTGAATGTAAACTGTTGTTCTACTGTAAGATTGCAAACACACAGTAGCAAGCCACAGTTGTGGCCACTGATAAACTGTCTCATCTCTATGTAGGTCCCTCTGGGGTGATATCAAAGCAGTGGACAGATGCTGGTGAGTGTGTTCTACATTTATTATTGTAAATAAAATGTGCATGTCATAGTTAAGGTGTAGGCCATGTACACATGTAACACACCTACCCATAATGCATGCTGTGAATGTTTGGTGTAAGACCACGCACATCTCACTAATGTGATTAGCTGCCTCAAACACATGCATTACCAAGATCATCTCAAACAAATGTGGCTACACTGCAGTGACCATTGGATAGGCAAAGTTGATACTCAACATGCATATAACATACACAACTATGTCATACACAGAGCATTTTAACATGCTACACATAAAGGATTCACAGTATCCAAAATCTCATCCACACATTACGCATAATATACCTGAGGGGTAGAGGCCTGTCATGGGGCATTTAAACACTCTGCAACACACTACACATTCATGTCAGGGAATGCTCCTTATTGGCCTCCTTAATCCCATGTAACAACTGGTTGTGAAATGGTGAATGTAACCAAGGTAGTACAGTTCCGGTACAGCATGATTAGTGCTGGTTTAGGAAACATTTGTAGCCTTGAGTGACCACATGATGCTTCATGATGATGGCCTATGGCACTATACCCCATCCAGTTATTGTAACCACAGTGCTACACATAGCTTTCATTGCTATACACCTCAATGTTGTGTGTGTGCAAACATATGCACCTCTAAACAATATGCATACCAATCACCATTTGCACAACTGACACACATATGTCTTGTGATGCTATTGAGTGGCTAGGTCATATGACACACATTGGGTATGTGTGATGTTTAAATATGCAGTTGTGTTTTAGCATGCCATGTCATGGATGACACTGGTATTTCCACAATATGATTTACACTCACCATAACTACTGTACATTGGGTATGTGGATGAATGGTATTCCATCAATTATACATGCACCACTGATGATGTTGTGTGAATACTCATCATACATGTGTTAAAACTGTGTCCACAATTATTTGCTAAAGACACAGAGGCTGTAATCAGCATTGGATACCTATCTGACACACAGATACACATCCAGCCATGGTATGTAGACCTGTGAGCTATGGTGCACCGTACATTACAGAGTTTTGAATACTTGCACAGTAATGTTGTGTCCAGGTATGCATTGCGTTCCAGGGGTAGGCCAATCACCTAATAACAAAACACATGCATCAAAGCCATGTATACTGTTAGTAACAAGGACTGTCTACACTTGCACTGCATGCTGTTGAGCAACACATGCCCTGCATGCTGACATGTGTGATATGACTGTTTTGGTTGTCATACTGTACCCCACATTCACCTGCTATTGTGTATGTTCTGAGATTGCTGACGTGTGTGTGTGTGTCTGCTTTAGGGAGGAGTGTATTTGTGTGTGTGCATGTGTGCATGTGCATGTGCACATGTGCGCATGTGGTCTGACATCATGTTCAGGTCTTAAAGTGTGTTTCCTGTTTTCCTCTCACAGGTGCTGAGGTGGGGCTGGTTCAGTACAGCAGGGAACCTGATGTCACTGAGACAGACACGGATCATAAGGATAGGTGTGTTGAGGCACAGGCAGGTTTGTCAGGGTCTGTTGTTCGGCCAAAAATTGACAGTACACAGGTCTCCACCCCATCCATGCACACAGTCATACTGCCTGTACATCCATCATCACCATTGCCCTTAACTGAGAGACAGTGTATGGTTGGCACTGGCCAGGACAGTCTGGTATCTATGGCACATGTATCAGGACACAGCAGCCATAGCCAGATGTCTGGAACGGTACCACATAGGCAGATGCCCAGGGGTTCTCGTCAGAGCACTGCTGGTCATTATGCCCCTGGCAGATGTGCCACAATTCTTTCAACCACACTCATATTCCAGGATGTCATGGAGGCACAGGCACGAATGGAGCGGTACACCAGACAGGGACTAAGGGCACAGAGGGCTCATAACACCTCTGTAAATGACAGTATCCATGACCTAGCAGGTGCCATACGTAATTACACTGAGGTCATTGATAGACGTTGGGGTGAGACATTGGATGCCCTCCACAATGCCATATCCATGTGTAAGGACAGTGCGGAACAGTTGAGACGTTGACGTGGACGTATGCCAGCAACATCAGCAGCTGGAGGTCGCCGTGGACATCCAGCAAGTCACAGCTGCTCCCATAGTGCTAGTACCATCCCCAGCAATGTTGGGGGGGCTGTCCATAGACCATCCTAGAAGACAACGTGCATGTGGCTCTGGCCAGTCCCAGCAGGGACCTGGAGCAAGTGAACATATGTCAACCTCTGAGGATAGTACCCAGTCTGGATTAGTACCTGATACTGTCTGTAGCACCCTTGCCAGACACAGGTTCCGTATCCATGGCCAGAGATGGTGATCTGTAAAGCCTGCCAGGTACAGTCTGTAGCTGTCCCACAAATCCCCGTATATGGCAGCCACATGGTGGAACTGTGTGCATGCAGACACACACACACATAAACTAGAAACCTAGGGTAAACACATACCCGCACACATTACATCAACATTGGCTCATAATAGTATTCATGACCCTCACACAAACACTCACGCACACATGTCAATTGTATGGCTCATTGTAGGCCTCTGGCAAACCAACAACACACCCTGTGCATATGATGAAACCTGTGCCACCTCCTGTCATCTGTAACATTGATGCAGGAACAGGCTAACATGGCGCTAATGCACAGGGTGACTTTGATAAAGTATAACAATGGTTGAATGTGTAGCATGTTGTCAACAGTAAAGTGTAATGATATCCTTGAAGGTGTAGCTGAGCAGGCATGATGCATTAAAGCTGTCACCAGTGTTTATTCCAATTGTGTTTTGTTTGCCCATGTGCCACTTGGCTGATGTGTGTAGTTGTGTCAGCATGCGTTATACAATGGACAGTAAGTGTGGGGTGTGTGCAACACAGGTTTGCAGGTGTCCATTTGTGAACATGGTGGAGGTACACTGTCTGCATGTACATGCATATTGGACACATGTGCAGGGTGACATGCCCTGTATTGGCCAGTGTTAACACTCCATAGTTTCTGTTGGTGGCCACTATGCATTGTACTACACACATTTTGGTATGCATGTGTGTGTGTATGACATGGGTTGACACTGTGCTGTGGGTGATGCTGTTGTTACTATCTGTCATTGGTTTGCATTACTAAGCTTAACACTGTCCTAGCTGCATAATCCTATATTAATGTACACTGTTCATCTACAGGGTTGCATGGACTGTGCTATTAGAAACACAAGAAATTCTCACTTATACAGTAAAAGTGCGTTAGTCTCATGGACCCCTGCCATAAACTAAATATATAATAGAAGGTGTGATGTTATACCAAAAAAGAGTTACATACCAAGAAGGGATAACCTCTCTGGTCAGTATCATTGGGAAAATTCAATCCTTCAATAAACATACAAGGCAAGCTTTAAAATACAAAATGGCAACAATTCCAAAAACAACACTAAAGCTTTCTTTACTGTTGTTCATAATCTACAGGGGAAATCTCAGATTGGGTCACAGTTAATGCAAATGGTCACAAAGTACACTTATCTGACTGACATTACCAATTCCTTGTCAGACAGTTTGAATGCAGATTTCACCACCCTGTCGTTATACAAGGGCCACATTTCCAGACCTGCAGAATGTAATACCTGATGATTCACAGACACTCTAGTTAAAACATCTCTTTAACAAGGTCCGCAGTGGCAATGGTACTGGACAGTGTCCCTGGCTGTGTCATACACAAGCTGACATATGAAGTTACCACTCATCTAAATGCTCTGTCCAGATGGAGCCTCTATACAGGTTACATACATGTGGAATGACGTACGGTAATGGTGTTCACAGTCCACAAGGGTTGAGCTACAACTTCGTCTTCTCCTTTCAGATGCTCTCATTAGGGGTTGCCACAGTACATCATCTGCTTCCATGTCTTCCTGCCCTCTGCACCTTGTGCTGTCACACCGTCCACCTGCATGTCCTCTCTCACCACAGCCATAAACCTCATCTTAGGCATTCCTCTTTTCCTGTTACCTGGTGGCTTCATCCTTAGCATCTATTTCACAATATACTCTGCATCCCTCCTCAGCACATGTACAAACCAACTTAATCCTGCCTATCTGGCATGGTCTACTAACCTACAAACCTGGCCTGACCCTCTAATATACTTATTCTTAAACCTGTTCACCTTCATCACATCCAGTGCAAATGTTAACATAAATTGATTCAGGGTAGAACTACAACAGGTCCTGGAAACTCTCACCCTATAAGCCAGACCAATGTTATCTGGAAGGCTATGGAGCACAGCATTATGGAACTCATTAACAGAGACATTATGAACCTGCAAACACTGCACCATACCCACTTAGGTTCTCTAAAGGCCAGATCATGGCTCCTACACCTAGTAGACTTCAAGCCAGTCAACAAGGCTATAGGTGAGGGAGGGGTGGTCAACACAGCCAAGCTATAGCTCACCAGCAAATCATACCCATCCCACATACTGTTATTAGACATAACCTAAACAGACTGACCATAAACAATTGTTAGATGATGGCTTGACAACTGACACACATATGTAGGATACACAATAACATTTGCAGCCTCCATGTACTATTTGATGCCAGTAACAAGTGGTATTCACCTGCACTCAGTCCTGGGACCACTCCTGTTTGGCATATAGCTTTCTTAGGTACAAGCAAACACAGTAGGGATATGTCTGCCCACGTTTGATGAAAATACATACTGTGGGCTATACTTTATTCTCCAGATAACATATGCATCCTCCAAAAGGGTATCATACAGGTAGATACCTGGTGTCAAACTCATGCTGTAAAGCTATAAGCCTAAGAAAGCATAGTTATCCACTTTTAGAAAACAAAGTATCCCCAGAGTACCACACAGGTAGTAGCCCCCAAAATATGAAACAGGTACTAATGTATACATAGAGCCATGTGTTAAGTCATCTCTCATTTGATAATCACATTACTAAAGGGTTTTGGAAATCCCTCTGTGGAGCACATAAGCAATAAAGGGTTTACATGCAGATCCACAGAGGTTGTTGAACACCTATAATGATTAGTCATCTTTGCCAGACTTTGCTTGCTTTGGAACAGGTTTCAAATATACCTCAAGCATAAACCCTCACTCGCACTCTTCAATAGAAACCGTGATGAGTGGATGTGAAATGGAAGCCATAGCCCAGGGATCACTACAGTGGCTAAACTTGTCACAAGCATACAGAAGTGACCTAAGGTCTGGAAAGTGCCAGCATGCTCTGGCAAAGATAACACATGCATTCATGGAGAAAGCAGAGTACCCACCTATGAAATACTTAAGGTCACATGTATGTATATGGATTTGCCCCACAGCTACCTTACATGTGTAATGCACATACAGTTGTCATTGTGATATGTCATACACTATAAAAATCAAAACCCACTCACTCCACATTGGCCAACGGTGTTACACACCTGGAGCACAGACACACAGTCAGCAAGTGCGATATTCAAACTATTTCCTAACTACATTATGATAATGCAGCAGTATGCATTTACACAATGCGCTATACACATTACTGGTAGTTCACCTTTCCACAGGTATATTTGTAGGATGGTGACATCATCGGTCTTGACAAAGATGAGTATACCACTTTTAAGGTGTTTGAGTAGTCTACAAAAAGGTTGCTCTTCCCCAGGGAGACACACACAGTTGGCAAGTGCAGGATTCAAACCCCTACCTAACTATATTATGATACTACAGCAGTACACATTTACATGACACACTATACACATTACTGGGATTTCACCTTTCCACAGGTATATTTGTAGGATGGTGACATCATCGGACTTGACAAAGATGAGTATACCACTTTTAAGGTGTTTGAGTAGTCTACAAAAAGGTTGCTCTTCCCCAGGGAGACACACACAGTTGGCAAGTGCAGGATTCAAACCCCTACCTAACTACATTATGAAACTACAGCAGTACGCATTTACACGACACACTATACACATTACTGGGATTTCACCTTTCCACAGGTATATTTGGCAAGTGCAGTATTCTTAATCCAAACTAAGTACATCTTTACACTTCAGCAAGCAATATGGAGCTACAGGGTACAATACAGACATTACCTGCTGACAGTTTGCACAAAGGTTTTTTTTCACATTTGCTAACCTCAGCGGGCTTATCATACTAGGTGTATTGTGAGTGTATTGTATGCATAGGCCATGACCATATCATATATGGGTTGATGCACCACATGCTGGCACACAGGGTCAAACTTTGAGTAGCATAGGTTCATAGTTTCATACTAGGCTATCTGCCCTAGGGCATTTATAAGCTTAGCCAGAGTGTGTTTGGCTTTCGCCACCCATTTTAAATTAATTTTGCTATGCCCTTTTTTGAGGTTAGTATACTGTGCCTCTGTCTAACAGTGACACAGAAGTGATACCTGGGGTAAACCTACGATCTCCCATCCACTCATCAAGATTCCTCTTGAAGAGAGTCAATGAGGGACTCTGCCTAACCTGGACTGGGATTTTATTCCAGAGTGAAGGTAGCCTCTGGGTTGTGAATCTGTCCCTCCAGCATGTCCTATTTATTTCAGTGCTGAGGTTCAAGTCTCTCAAGCGCATAGCTCGATGGGATATGGATTTTCTGAGGTGCAGCATGTCCATTAATTCCAGGTTGGACATGGCTTTATACCTCAGGCACAGATCACCTCTGAACAGGCGGTATGCCACTAAGTAGAGCTGGAGTTTCTTTAACCGGGCAGCATATGACATCTGTTTGAGCCCTATGATCCTCTTGGTGAGGTACTTTTGGGGTCTTTCCAGTTGCTGCAGGTGTCTGGTAAGGTACATCCCAAAAGGGGCATTGTACTCAATTATGGGCCTGATGAGGGATGAGTAAAGAGGCACGATGACCTCCCCTGATCTAGATGTAAATCCCTTCATGATTAGGTGGGCTATATAAAATGTTTTTCTAACCACTTTGGCCACGTGGTTGTCAAATGAGAGATTGCTATCAACTTGGGTCCCCAGGTCCCTAATGACTTCTTCTGTACTTAATGGATTACCACCTATGTGGTAATTTGTGGGCACTTTGTTTTGCCAAAGGGATGACTATACACTTTTTGGCATTTAGCTTGAGGCCATGGCTCTGGCACCAGTTGTCTGTTTATATGAGGCCCTTTTGGAGGATGATTGTGTCGGCTGGAGAATCGATTATGGTGCCCAGTTTGCAGTCATCTGCAAACTTAGTCAGCCACAGTCCTTCCGTGTTAGCCTGTACCTCCGAGAAATATATACCGAACAAGAGAGGTCCCAGGACTGAGCCTTGGGGGACGCCACTTGTAACTGGTTTGGAGTCTGACATGGCTCCATCAATTCTAACCATGTGGGTTCTGTCCTTGAGCCAGTTTGCAACCCATCTAGTGACATAGGGGTTTATATTTAAGCTGGTGAGCTTATCTATAATGCCTGAGTGGGGTATTGTATCGAAGGCTTTGTGAGGTCAGGCAGGTTGTGGACCACCTTCCCCTCGTCAATGGCCTTTGTGACTGTTTCAAAGAAATCAACCAGGTTTAAGAGGCAGGATCTGCCCTTAACAAAGCCAAACTGTGTAGGATCCAGTGTCTGTAAGTCCCCAATATCTTTATTTATGAGGTCCATGATGATCCTTTCCATAGCTTTGCAGACCAAGCTAGTCAGGCTTATGAGGCGATAGTTTCCAGGATCCATTGAGGCACCACCTTTGTGGAGAGGGACCACTGTTGCTGTATGCCACTCTTTGGGTACATATCCTGTAGTAAGGCTAAGATTGAACAGTAGTTTTATGTTTGGGTTTAGCTCTTCTTGGAGTTCATGTAGGACGCAGCCCGGGACACCGTCTGGTCCCATTGATGCTGTGTTTTTTGCTTTGGAGAGGGCAGATCTTACCTGAGCATCTGAGATGTCAGGGGGGCAGCACTCTGCTGGGATAAATATTTGCCCTTTTGGTGGGAGAGTTTGTGCGCTGAACCTGTCAGCTAGGATGTTGGCAATGTCTGTGGGTTTGGTGTATTTTTTGTCATTTTGGACTAATTTCTGAGCATATCTGGGAATTCCCATCCAGGTTCCTAACATAACTAAAGAAAGCCTTGTGATTATCCTTAGTGTCCTGTGCAATTATTCTCTCGAAGCTGGCCTTAGATGATATTATGAGTGCCTGTAGTTTTTTGCTAATACTGATCAGAGATGCCTTCCCTTTTTGAGATTTTGCTCTATCATAGTAGCTTCCTCCTTCTATTGTATAGTTTGTTTATGGCTGGGGTCCACCAGACAGGACGTCTGCCTTTGGAGGATTGGGTCTTGGTTTTATTTGGGATTGCATGATTCATGCATTCCTGAAGGTGTTCATAGAATGCGTTTATAAAGGATTCTGCGGTCTGGGCCATATTTTTCACAGGCCCGGGGGCTTTGAAGGATTCCACCTCAGTTTTGAGGAGTGTGAAATTTGCTTTAGAGAAGTTTTTCACTGTGGTTTTCAGGGCAGGGGGTGGAGTGGGGATGTGAATATCCAGTGAGATTAATTTATGGTCTGATCTTACCAGTGAGGGATACACTTCTGGTCTGGAGCATAGAGTCCCCATGTTGGTGATGATCAGGTCCAGTATGTTTTCCCCTCTTGTGGGAGTGGTAACAAGTTGTTCCATAGCATTTGAGTTTATAAATTCTAGGAACCTTTGGGCTAGGGTGTTGGAGCTAGATTAATGCTCCCAGTCTGTTTGGGTAGTTGAAGTCACCCAATATAATGGTGTTTGTAGAGACCTTCATATTTTCCAGTGTTCTCAGGAAGGCCGAGTGGGGTTCCTGGGTTTGGGAGGGTGGTCTGTAGCAGGCTATAAACTGGAAGGCAGTTTTACCCACTGTTAGTTGCACATGGATAGTCTCTGATGCTTCTTGCTGTGCCACCAACGTGGAGGTGTGGGTATCTTTGACGAATATTGATACTCCCCCTCCTTTTGTAGTACGGTCCAAGTTTTGGGGCCGAAAAGCATGGTATGAGGTATAACCTGGTAGTGCTGGGGTGCTCTCTGGAGCCTTGAACCAGGTTTCTGTTACTGCACAGATATCGATGTTCTCCATGCTAAGGAGAGTTTTGAGTGCGTGCATCTGGAGGTTTAGACTTCTGGCATTGAGTAGCATTACTCTTAGTTTCTTATCCCTTGTGATACCTATGGAGGTGGGTTTGTCTTTTGAGCCTTGCCTAAAAAGGCACTATGGGGGTAGCAAGAGCCTTTGCCAATATCCGAACGCCCAGGGGTGACAGGTGCAAGCCATCCATAGCGAAGCATCGTGGCTTGTCGAGCATGTCATCCCAGGCTGACAGGCATTGGATCCCCTTTGAATGACACCAATACTTAAGCCAATTGTTGAAATTGATCATCTTTTCTTCATATTGTGGCATCATTCTTGGTGAGGGTAAGATGCTACTCAAGGTCAGGGTCATACTGGCCTGGGCTACATGCTCAGAGAGCTCCTCTATGTCTCTTTTCATGTAGTCCAGGGAGGTACGTCTCAGGTCATTCACACCAGCATGGACAATGACTGAGTCATATTTGTACTTGCCTTTTAGTGACCTGAGTGCTTGTGTTATGTGGCGGATCCTAGTGCCTGACAGGCAGCTCACCGTGACCTTCTCCTTGTTCAGCCTGGTGAGCGGGACGTCAGTGTGCCTGACAATAGAGTCACCTATTACAAGTGTATCAGGTGTATTATTTAGCCTTAAGGGCTGTGACTGTTCAGCATACTGGCTTTGTGAGCTATGTGTTGCATGAGTTTTGTTTTGGGGTAGCGGATGCTTGGGTGTCTGCTTTGGAGGTCTCTGCTGCTTAGGCAGATTTTTATTTAGAGCCTCCGAGTATGTTTTTGTGTGTTTATGTGTTTGGTTT
The DNA here is from genome assembly GCF_019279795.1 of Protopterus annectens. Classification (NCBI taxonomy): domain Eukaryota; kingdom Metazoa; phylum Chordata; order Ceratodontiformes; family Protopteridae; genus Protopterus; species Protopterus annectens. The sequence goes on along the minus strand of NC_056727.1, from coordinate 1,091,759,871 downwards.
GCTGTCGTGGTAGGTCTATGTGAGATTGGAATTGTAGTGAGTGTGGTTTCCTTCTCCTCCTGACTGGTTTCACCAGTACTGAGTTGAGAGAGCTTAGCCACCAGTATGGCTATATGGTTGCATCTCTCACATGTGTTGGAATTTGTTGGGAGGAGGAGAGGGTTGTCTGTGTACATGAGGCAGTTGTAACATTGCCTCAAGATTCCGAGATTCACCAGCTGGACCGGAGAGGAGATTGACAACCGACCTTTGGACATGCTAGAATAGTACTGGGAATTCCTTTATAATTGAAAAAAAAGGGCCACTGGGGAACGAGGTACTCAAGGGGAGTTTGAGTTTGTGAGGGTGTAGTGATTTTAATATGTTAGTGCTGACTTATATAATTGCTTTAGTGAGCAAGTGCCAGGTAACTTAAATGCAATGTGTTTCGGGTAACTTAAATGCAAAAATGACAAACAGTAACTTTCTTTCAAGTGAAACAAGGAAATAAGTACAGTAAGCAATGCAGATATCACTAGGGATCCACAGAAGCGCTGAAAAGCAGCGTTATAGGAGGAATTAGTGTTTCAGGGAAATAACAAGCAAACAAACAAGCAGCATACAAATAAAGCTAGATTCAGCAGGCCTGGATCTAGTCTATGCTACAGCAAACAAGGTGTACCAATTTCAGTAAGAAACAGTTCAAATATGCAGGCACTATAAGCCTTTAATCAGAAATTCCCAGCTCAGAAGGGCAGAGTCCAACCTCTCCTCCCACAAGAGTGCAGACCACGAACCTTCTTAATGTAAAATAACTGACCTGAAGCCCAAGTGCTTAAACCAGAACTAATACACTTTTAGAATAACAGACACTGAGCCCTCAATCAGCAGTTCACAACTTAGAAGGATGTAAGCTATCTGTCCTGCCACCACAGTGCAGGCCACAAACCTTCCTAATGTAAAACAACTGGTCAGAAGCCCAAGTGCTTAATCCAAAAGACTTAGAATGATAGCTACACTTTAATCAAGTTACTATCAAGCAGTAATAAATACAATTTAATACTTTAAAGAATGCCTGGATTAGTGCTCAAGTTATACAAACAAAGCTAGATTCAGCAGGCCTGGATCTAGTCTATGCTACAGCAAACAAGGTGTACCAATTTCAGTAAGAAGCAGTTCAAATATGCAGGCACTATAAGCCTTTAACCAGTAATCTTACCTTACCTTCACCTACATGATACTGCAATATAACAGAAAGATGATAAACTTCAACAATTGGCTGAGCTTCTGGTGTCATTCAAAGGGGATCCAGTCTCTGTCTGCCTAGGATGACATGATAGACAAGCCTTGTTGCTTCACTACAGATTGTTTGCACTTTCGCCCCTATGCTTCTGAATACTGGCCAAGGCTCGTTCTGTCCCCATATTACCTTTTTTAGGCAAGGCTCAAAGGTTCATAGGTTCATAGGTAGGTAGTAGTCTATCAGCCCTGGGGCCTATACAAGGCCAGCCAAAAAGGTACCCTGGCTTTTGTCACCCAAGAAATTTATTTTCCTGTGCCACTGTCATGCAGAGACACAGAAGTGATCTCCAGGGTGAATTTCCTATTTCCCATCCAATAATCAAGATTTTCCTTGAAGAGTGCTAATGAGGAGCTTTGTTTGATATAGATAGGTAGTTTATTCTGGAGTATGTGAAGTCTGTAGGATAGGAATCTATCCCTCCGGCATGTTCTGTTTATTGTGGTGACAAGGTTTAGGTCCCTAGAGTGTGTAGGTTCATAGGTTCAAAGGTAGGTACTAGGCTATCTGCCCAAGGGCATTTATAAGCCTAGCCAGAATGTGTTGGCTTTTGCATCCCTTTTAAATTAGTTTCCTGGGCCACTGTCTAGCAGGGCCACTGAGGTGATCCCAGGGGTAAATTTACAATTTCCCATCCACTCATCAAGATTCCTCTTGAAGAGAGTCTGCAAGGGGCTCTGCCTAACATCAACTGGGATTCTATTCCAGAGTGAGGGAAGTCTCTGGGACAGGAATCTATCCCTCCAGCACGTCCTGTTTATTGCTTTGCTGAGGTTTGATTCACTGGAGCATGTGGCTCTAAGAGATTTGTTTTTCTTGAGGTGGAGCATGTCCATTAATTCCGGGTTGGACATGGCCTTATACGTCAGGCATAGATCACCTCTGAGCAGGCAGTAAGCAACCGAGTAGAGCTGGAGTTTCTTTGGTTGAGCTGCTTAGGGCATCTCTTTGAGGCCCATGATCCACTTGGTGAAGTACTTCTGTGGTCTTACCAGCTGTTGCATGTGCCAATTAAGGTACATACCAAATGGGGCATTGTACTTTATTATGGGCCTAATGAGTCATCAGTAGAGGGGCACAATGACCTCTCTTGATCTAGAGGTGAACCCTTTTGTGATTAGGTGGGCTACATAGAAGGAATAACTAAACACTTTGCCAATGTGATTATCAAAGGAGAGGTTACTATCTACCTGGGTCCCCAGGTCCCTAATTACATTTTCCATACCTAGTGGATTACCACCTATGTGGTAATTTGTGGGCACTTTGTTTTTTCCAAAGGGGATGACTATGCATTTTTTGCCATTCAGCTTGAGGCCATGGTTTTGACACCAGGTATCTGTCTCTGTAAGACCCTTCTGGAGGATGTCTGTGTCAGCCAGAGAGTTGATTATGGCCCTCAGTTTTCAGTCATCTGGGAACTTGGTCAGCCATAGTCCTCCCGTGCTTGCCTGTACCTCAGAGAAGTATATACTGAACAGGAGGGGTCCCAGGACTGAGACCTGTGGGATGCCACTTGTGACTGGTTTAGAGTCGGACATGGCACCTGCAACTCTGACCATGTGTGTTCTATCTGTAAGACAGTTGGCCACCTATCTCGTGACATAGGGGTTAATGTTCAAGCTGGTATGCTTGTCTATGATGCCGGAGTGGGGAATGGTGTCAAAGGCCTTAGTGAGGTCCAGGTATGCTGTGTGGACTACCTTCCCTTCAGCTATTGCCTTGGTAACTGTTTCAAAGAAGTCACCTAGGTTTAGGAGGCAGGATCTGCCTTTAACAAAGCCAAATTGGGTAGGGTCCAGTATCTGGAGGTTCCCAATGTCTCTGTTTATGAGTTCCATCATAATTCGCTCCATAGCTTTGCAGACCAGGCTGGTCAGGCTTATAGGGCAATAGTCCCCAGGTTCTGTTGTGGCACCACCTTTGTGGAGTGGGATGACTGTTGCTGTATGCCATTCTTTGGGTACATAGCCTGTGGTAAGGTTGAGTCTGAATAGTGAATGTAGGTGAGGATTTATTTCCTTTTTCAGCTCATGTAAGATGCAGCCTGGGACACCATCCAGACCCATTGATGCTGTGTTCTTAGCTTTGGAGAGGGCTGTTTTTACCTGCATGTCCATGAAGTCTGGGGCTCTGCATTCTTCTGGGATGGACATGGGCCCTTTTGAGGGTGAGGGGGGTGAAGTTTGCACTGAACTTGTCCACCAGGATGTTGGCAATGTCAGTTGGTTCAGTGTATTTTTTGTCATTTTGCAGTAGCTGAAAGCATATCCGAGAGTTGCCATCTAAATGTTTGATATAGCTAAAGAAGGCTTTGTGGTTATCTTTAGATTCCTTGGCAATTTTTCTTTAGAAACTGGACTTGGATTATTTTATGAGCAATTGTAGTTTCTTGCTAACAATGATCAGTGATGCCTTTCCTTTTTGGAATTTTGCTCTGTCATGTGTTAGTTTCCTCCTTCTGTTGTATAGCTTATTTATGGGCAAGGACCACCAGATTGGTTTCTTCTTTTTGGAGGAGTGAGTCTTGGTTTTAATTGGGATGGCTCGACCCATGCATCCCTGTAGATGCTCATAGAATGCACTTGTAAAGGATTCTGCAGATTTGATAGCATTATCCTGTAGCATGGGGGCTTTGAAACTTTCCACTTTGGTCTTGAGAAGTGTGAAGTTTGCTTTTGAAAAGTTTTTCACAGTGGTTTTGTTGACTGGAGGGGGGGATCGGGATGTGGATGTTCTTTGCGATTACTTCATGATCTGATATTACCAGCGAGGGGTTTACCTCTGGTGTGGAACACTGATCCCTCATGTTGGTGATGATCAGGTCCAGTATGTTGTCACCTCTAGTGGGCATGGTGACCAGCTGTTCCAGGCTGCTTGAGTTTATAAACTCTAGGAAGCATTGGGCAAAGGACTTTGTACTCAAGTAATTATCCCAGTCAATGTTTGGGTAATTGAAATCTCCTCATATCATGGTGTTTGGTAGGACCTTTATATTTCCTAGTGTTCTCAGGAATACTAAGTGAGGGTCCTGAGACAAGGTATGTGATCTGTAGCAGGCTACGATCTGATAAGCAGCTTTGCCCAATGTTAGTTGCACTTGCATGGTCTCCAAGGCCTCGTGCTGTACCACTAACCTGGAGGTGTGGGTATCCTTTATGAAAATGGATACACCCTCTCCTTTAGTATTTCAGTCTTGGTTTTGGGGCCAAAGCTCAGAGGGATTGGGATTTCTTTAAGTGGAGCATGTCCAACAGCTCTGTGTTTGACATAGCTTTGTATGTTAGGCAGAGATCACCTCTGAGTAGGCGATATGCGACAGAGTAAAGCTGTAGTGTTTTGATACAGTCTGTGTATGGCATGTATTTGAGGCTGCTAATCCTCTTTGTGAGGTATTTCAGCAGGTTTTCCAGTTGTTGTAGATGTGAGGTACATAGCAAAAGGGGCATTGTACTCTATAATGGATCTAATGAGTGATGAGTAGAGGGGAACAATGACCTCTTTTATTCTGCATGAGACACCTTTTGTGATGAGGTGTGCCACATAGAAGGATTTTCTGACTACTGTGGCGATGTGATTATCAAAGGAGAGTCTACTGCCCACCTGTGTCTCAAGGTATCTTATCACACTTTCGGTGTTAAGTATACTACCACCTATGTTGTAGTTCATGGATACAGTGTTTTTACCAAAGGGGATGACAATGCACTTTTTGGAATTGAGCTTGAGGCCATGGCTTTGACACAAGGCATCTGTCTCAGTGAGGACCTTTTGTAGGATGTCCACATCATTAGTAGTCTCGATTATGGCTCCTAGTTTGCAGTCATCTGGGAACTTCATTAGCCAGAGACCTTCCATGTTAACCTATACTTCAGGGAAGTAGATACCAAAACAGGACAGGACCCAGGACTGAACCCTGTGGTACTCCACTTGTCACTGGTCCAAAGTCAGACTTGGAGTCTGCTACTTTCACAGTGTGGGTTGTGTCAGTCAGCCAGTTGGCAACCCATCTTGTGACATAGGGATTTATACCTAGTTTAGTGGGTTTATCCATAATTTCAGAGTGGGGGATGATGCTGAAAGCCGTGGCAAGATCTAGATAGGCTGTGTGAACCACCTTACCCTTGTCTATGGCTTTGGTGACTGCTTCAAAGAAGTCTATCAGGTTTAGGAGACATGATCTGCATTTTACAAACACAAATGGTTGTGGTCCAGAGTTTGGAGATTACCAATGTCTTTGTTTATAAGTTCCATGATGATACATTCCATGGCCTTGCAGACCAGGCTCATCAGGCTAATGGGGTGCTAGTTCCTGGGGTCTGTGGTGGCTCCCCCCTTGTGTATTGGGATAGCCATTGACTTTGTTTTCATAACTAGCTTTGGTGGATTTTATCAAGGATCGCAGCTTCTTCCTGAGGCTGACCAGGCAGCTCCTCCACTCATGGGATTTTACCCACTTTTGCAAAAGTTTCTTCCTTCTGTTGTGCAGTTTGTTTATGGCAGAGGATCACCAGATTGGCTTCCTTTTCTTGGAAGATAGCGTCTTGGTTCTGTTTGGGATAGCATGATGCATACACTCATGTAAGTGCTTATAAAGTGCAACTGTGAAGGATTCAGTAGTCGTAACAGTAGTGTACATCTGCATGGGTGTCCTGAAGTTCAGCACTTCTGTCTTAAGAAACATGAAGTTGGCTTTGGAGACATTTTTTAACATGGTTTCCTTAATGGGGGGTGGGTCCAGAATGTTGATATGTAGGGTAATTAGCTTTTGGTCAGATGGGACCAATGAGCCGTTGACTTCAGGTGTGGATCACTGGTCATTCAGGACAAACCAAACCCCATAACCAACACAAATAACCACAAAACTAAATGCTACTCATTGCCAGAAGTCTCAGCCTCCAGATGCACACACTCGAGGCACATCTCAGTATGGAGAATATTGATATCTGTGCAGTAACAGAAACCTATTTCAAGGCTCCAGAGAGCACACCAGCACTACCAGGATACTACTCATTCCATACCTTCCAGCATCAGAACCTGGATCATAGCACATAGGGTGGGGATGTATCCATATTCATCAAGGATACCTACACCTCTCCAAACCAAGTAACACTCGTGGAGGAAATAAGGCTCTCAAAAACTTTTTCACCAATGTTTAATCCACAAAGACTGATTACACAGCGACACCAGGAACAACCAGGAACAACCACAGATCAAAAACACATTAACGCTGAATATCCACACTGCGTTTTCGTTTACACAACTTCCTCAGATATGACTGAATGAAATCAATGTATTGCATACTCCTTTAAATACACTTACTAATGACCATAATTGATTAATAAATTAATTAAGTACTCATTTCATTTTTAATTAATTATGTACACTCCCTAAGGAGTCATACTAAAACCTAAGTCAGTTCATAAAACACAATTTCTACATTAAAAGAAGTTAAAAACATATATTGCATTACACTTTACTTCTAATAAATATTTATAAATAATTCTTCTAAAAATCTTTATATTATAATAACATATATAGTTCATTAATCAAGTATACATCACACTTATGTCCAATATATATGTATTACTTAAAAAGCGCCATCTACTGATAAAAAGGAGAAAGATTTCTCATACTCCCTCATACACTCTAATCAATTCTATATATAATGAAGCTGAGATTTGATAATTCCTATAAGTACTACTTTTTAGTTACTAAAATGCTAAAAAATGATAATTTCTGATCAAATTATAATTTAATTCATATTAAAACATCTTTGAACTATTCCTCATAGCTTAGCCGCCCTCATTCTTAATACAGGGGCAATGGATATGGTGTCATTCAACCCGGGTGGTTTATTGGCCTCTAAATACAATTGCCATAAGAGTTCCTTATACTCAATAGAGGTTTCCCATGGTCCACCTCTTATATCTCTATTTACTACTTCTAGCACAAAAAAAGTGAAAGAGGCTTGCTTGCAGTTCACTTTATGCCTATATAGGGCATTATTAATGCACTTAATCTTGATGTCATAATAGTGCTCATATATTCTATTTCTTAATTTTCTCTCAGATTTCCCTATATAGAATGCATCACAAATTTTGCAAAAAGCTAAGTATATAATCCCACTTGTCTAGCAATTTGCATATTGTTTACTTTGGATCAACATATCCCTGCTCTTAATATATAGAGTATCCTTGGGAAGTACAAAACCACATTGGTTACATCTTCCGCATTTGTATGTCCCTACTCTTCCCTCCTTAGGTTTATTCTTCTGATATTTATTTTCAAAATAATTTTTAAGGCTTTTACCTTTTCGGTAGGTACATTTCAAAGGGGAAGAAAACAGGCACTCCAGGTCAGATATTTCCCCAAATTTAGTCCATTCACTTTCTAGCATTTTTCTTATTTTCAAGGCTTCGCCACTAAAATCCATTACAAAATTATTATTATTATACCTACACCTCTCTCTACATGCTCTGTACAGGATATGTACCCATAGAATGTTGCACAGCAACATTCTTCACACTCCACAGGGGTGGGGCCACAAAAACCCCTTGGCATTCATGCTATATGAGCCTGACGAGTCTGCTCTTTAAGGCAATGGAGCCAATCATAATGGAAGTCAACAATAAAGAGATTGTGAACCTTCACACAGTTGAGCACACCCAGTTTGGCTTCATCATATGCAGATCACACCTCCTGAACTGGGTGGATTTCTTTGAGACCATTACCCAGGCTACAGATGATTGAAATGAGCTCAACCCAGCGTACCTATACCTCACTACAGCCTTTGATACCATTCCCCAGTCAGGTATCATAGATGAACTCACTAACCTGGGCATGAATCCATACATCACAAGATGGATTGCAAACTGGCTCACAGATAGAATCCACAAACTAAGAGTTGCTGGCTACATGTCAGACTCTACACCGGTAACAACTGGTGGCCCCCAGGGTTCAGTCCTGGGGTCCCTCCTGTTTGGTATAGACTTCTCAAATGTACATGCCAACACAGGAGGGTTGTGGTTGACTAAGTTTGCTGGGAACTGTAAAGTGTTTGCCATGATAGATTCCCCGGATGACACAAATATTCTCCAGATGGGACTCTATGAGACAGATGTGTGGTGTCAGAATCATGGCCTCAAGCTCAATGTGGAGGAATGCATAGTGATCCCCTTTGGTGAAAACAAAGTACACACAAACTACCACATAGGTGTTACCCCCTTAAAACTGACAAGGTAATAAGGGATCTGGGGACACAAGTAGATAGTCATCTTTCCTTTGACAACCATGTTGCCAAAGTGATTGGAAATCCTATGTGGCCCACCTAATCAACAAAGGGTTTGCATCAGGATCCAAAGAGGTAGTGGTGGCCCTCTACTCTTAAGTCATCAGACCCATCATTGAGTACAATGCACCATTTTGGATGTACTTGACTACGCATATCCAGCAGCTGTAGAGACCACAGAGGTACCTCACCAAGAGGATTACTGGCCACAAACAGTTGTGTTATGCAACACAACTGGTAAAACTAAATCTGTTCTTCATTGTGTACTGCCTACTCAGAGGTTCACTCTGCCTAACATACAGAGCCATGCCCAACACAGAACTGCTGAGCATGCTCCATCTACAGATAACAAAATTGATATATATATATATATATATATAGGTACATAGGTAGGTAATAGGCTATCTGCCTGAAGGCATAAGCTATCACCACCCATGGAGTTAGTTCCGTAGGCCTCTGTGTAGTAGAGCGGATGAAGTGATCCATGGTGTGACAGTTCAGTTTCACATACACTCATCAAGGCTCCTCTGGAAGAGTGTCAGTGAGGGACTCCGCTTAATGTAGGTTGGGAGGGAGCCTGTTCCAAAGAAAGGGAAGTCTGTGAGTTATTAATGTATCCCTCCAACATGTTCTATTTATTGTTGTGATGATGATATCCCTAGAGCATGTAATACAGTGAACTTGGGGTTACTTCAGACAGCACATGTACATCCATTCTGCATTGGACATGGACCTGTCTGTTGGGCAGAGATCACCTGAGTAGACAGTATGCAACAGAGTACAGATTGAGTTAAATTCAGTCTTGTTGCATGGGGCAACTGTTTGAGGCCAGTAATGCTCTTGTTGAGGTATGTCAGTGGTCTTTCCAGCTGCTGAAGGTGCCTAGTCAGATTTATCGCAAGTGTGTTGTGGTACTCTATGATGGGTCTGATGACTGATGAGTAGAGGGAACCTCCTTTGACCTACATGCAAAGACCTTGACAGTTTGTGGGAACATATAGCATGATTTTCTAACCACTGTGTGAATGTGTTTCTGGAAGTAGTGATGACTATCCGCATGTGTCCATAGATCCCTTATTATTACCTCCATATTTAGGGTGTTGGCACCTATGTGGTATTTGTATGACTGTAGCTGGAAGCCATAATTTTGACACCACATCTGTCTGACTGAGACCCTTTTTAAGAATGTCTCTGTTGTCCCAAACATCGATTATGACAACCTTTTTGCGGTCATCCAAAAACCTTGCTAAACATAGTTCTCGTGTTTGACTGTATTTCTGAAAAGTATACACCAGACAGGAGGGGTCCCAGGACTGAGCCATGGGGAACAGCAGTTGTTACCAGCTTGAAAAGGAAACCACAATTTTTACCTTGTGGGATCTATCTGTGCCCCAGTTGGCAATCCATCAGATGACATACATGTTTATGCACAGGTTGTTGATTTTGTGGATACGACACGTGTGTGGGATGTTGGAAAAGGGCTTTTCAAGGTCTATGTAGGCCGTGTGTAGCTCATTTCATTGATGCATGTCCTGGGTGACTGCCTTGAAAACTGTGTAGCAGGTTTACAAACCATGATCTGCCCCTGACCAATTCAAAATGGGTAGGGTTGGGTGTTTGTAGGCTCTCAATAGCTCTGTTTATGAGTTCCATAATGATGGACTCCATGGCCTTGCACATCAGGCTTATAAGACAATAGTTGTGCACCAGCACTCATGGAGTGTGCCAAACGTTGCTGTAACCCATTCAACAGTTTCATATCCTGTACAGAGAGTGAGTCTCAACAGACTGTTCAGGTGCAGGTCTGTTTGTTTTGGAGTTCACATACGACACTGCCAGGGAAACCATGTTATCCCATACAAGCCATGTTTTTAGGTTTGGAAAGAGCTGTTTAACCATTGTATATGTGATTTCTGGGTTTTCACAATCTCCAGGTATGATAATGGGCCCTTTTGTCAGTGAGAAGGGGGTAAATATGTATGAACCTGTCTGACAAGATGTTGGCAATGTCAGTCATGTACATGTATTCATTTACAGTTTGCACTGACTCAGAACATATATGAGTTTACACTGATATTTATGACATAGCGAAAGAAAGCTTCATGGTTCTCTATGGACTCTTTGACCATGGCTTGGATAATGTTAGGAGTGCTCATTGTTTCTTGATGATACTGATCGGAGAATTATTGATCTTCTTTGGTTTTTCACTTTCTTTGAACAACTTAAGTACTTGGAGTACATAGTTTGATTATGACAGGTGTACAATATATTATATGGGTCTGTTTTCATATCAGTGTGTGCACAAGGCAGGATTGGTGAATAGTGACAAGTGTCTGGAATAGGAATTGCAACTGCCAGATATGTGTGGCCCACTGCTGTACTCAGACATGGCCGAAGTGTGTGAGCATGCCCAGTATGAGCATATATACTATATGTGTGTGAAAATCAAGTTGGTTTTTACTTCAGGGCTCACCTTTGTGTTGTACATTGATAGGAAGCACAGTGTGCCTGCAGGGCTTCCATGAGTCATTCTACATACAGTGGGGACAGCTATTATTTGTACATTTCTACCCGGGGAGGCACACCTTATTGTTACTGTGGGTGTACATAGGATGAAGGGTTCACCTGAAACTTATACACATTTGCTAGGCCTGCACTGCTACGTCAGGTACTCCATTTCAGTCTGTACTATTTCCTATCATACTGGCTTGAGGCATACCACTGTACTACAGACCTTAGCTTCCAATTACATGCATATTAGTTTGTGACTTCATAGCATACCCAACCTACATCACACTGCCTGGCCTGCTGTTATCTGTCTGCATAGGCCTGGGGGGAGGTTACTCATATGCCTCTTCAGAGGGCATGATACAGCATTTGTTTGTGTTTGCGTTTGTCTACATTTGTCCTGCTGGCTGTGACTGTTAGGTATGTGACCCCCCCCCCAGCTGGTATGTGTGGGTGAGTTAAGGTGCATCTGTGCCAGTGAAATGCTGTCATGGCTTAGTGGTTCAGTACTGTGACTGTAGTGCACAGTATCCTGCGTTCGAGCCCTGTCACTGCTTTTTATTTTCCTGCTGGGCAGACCAGACTGGTCAAGGAACAGTAAAGCAGGTGTGAGCATGTTTACCCGACTTTGCTCAACTTTGCCTGACTTTGCCTAACATTGCCCAACATTGCTCAACATTGCCCGATGTTGCGCTGGTTAGCGTGGTGCGCAGCTACGTGCAATTGAATTTAAATATGCTCAATACTGGTAAAATGTGCTTAGCAGTGCTTTATATTGCTTAAAATAGGGCACTCATGCCTCAGGTGGTGCTGCCGGGCTGTCTATGTGGGATGCACATAGTACACTCCCTATACATGTTTGAAAACAGGTAGTGTCAAGTTAGGCATCCCTTTTACTGTATGTGCGAGTCAGAGAGAGGTGTCATTTCCAGGGTTCCTACTGAGTCAGTGTATGTGCTATGCATTGCCTCTTTGCCAAGGCCAGGGCACACTGGGCACACCTTCTTCTGCCTACTGGGGCAGGCTCAGGTTATTCCTTCTCTGAGTCACGCTGTGCCTGTGCAGGCCTTGGCAATGGTGGGGGGCTGTTTGGCCCTGCCTCATGCTGTTTCTGCTGCAGCTGTTTTTGCAGGATCATACTGTGTAGCATGGCACATACCATGACAATTTGGGTACATGTAGTTGGTGAGTACTGCAAGACTCAACCAGATGTGTCCAGGCACCGGAACCATGACTTGAGCATCCCAAACACATGCTCAATAATGTTCCTTGTTTGCGCGTGTGCCTCATTATGGAGTTCTTGTTCAGATGTGTGTGTGCATTTCTGATGGGTGTCATCAGCCACAGCTCCAGTGCGTATCCAGCATCCCCCACTAGGTGACCATCAGGGATGTCCCCACTGGCAAATCTCTGGTACAGCTGTGTTAGATGCCAGATGTGGGAATCATGATGGCTTCCCAGGCAGCCAGAACACACATTCATTATTATGCCCTGGGCATCACACATGACCTGGCAGTTGATGGAGGGGAAGCCCTTGTGGTTGATGTAGACCCTACCCTGCTCACCGGGTGGTGCTTTGATGTGTATATGCATGCAGTCTATTGCACCCACTACCTGAGGGTATTCTGCTATTTGGTGGAAAATATGCATATTGCTAGCCAATGCCTCATGGGAATTGGGGAAATATATGTGCTCGCTGATATGTGCTGACATGGCATCCAGGAACTGGTGCAGTACCCTGGATGCTGATGCCTGTGAAATCCCCATCGTACCACCAGTTGGTCTCTGGAAGGTACCTGTAGCTAGTATTCTTAGGCCAACACATACCTTGGTATCCACTGGGATGGGTTTCCCTCTCTTGGTTGTGTGTTTGAGGTGTGGCCGGCACAGTTCAACAATTTGCTGCAGGAGGTCTCTGTCCACCCTATAGCGCTCCACTATCTCCAGCTCATGTAGCCCCTGGTTGGTTACCCTGGGTCTGTACACTCTTCTCCATCTCCTCACTGTGGGTTGCTCAGCAGCATTCACAACATCACCACCCTCAGCACCTTGTACATGATGGTTTATGATAGCAAGAG
>NC_056727.1:1091666721-1091741721 GCF_019279795.1 Protopterus annectens | reverse complement strand
AGGGAGTGTAGTATGTGCATCCGACAGAGGCAGCCCTGCAGCACCACCTGAGGCATGATTGCCATGTGTTAAGCAATGTAACACCATCTAGTATATGCAAACATGAAGACCCTGCCTAACATCTCACCCTCCACCAAGCATGATGCCACACTATGAAGACAACAAGATCAAGTACAATAATTGGCTGAAGTATTGCTGTTAGCAAGGGGGAACAAATGGCTGACAGCCTGGGATGACATGCTGAGCAAGACATGATGCCCCACCTGCTAGGGATAGCACGCACCCAGCACACCTGGCTGTGTGGATACTGGCAAAGGCTGCTGTCACCCCCACTGTGCCTTGAATAGGTAAGGCTGGAAACACAAACCCACCACTATAGGTAGCACAAGGGATAACAACCTGGACGTAATGCTACCCAATGCCAAAAGTCTAACCTGCAAGGTGCATGGAGACCAAATCCACTACAGCATGGAGAATGGTAATATTTGTTCTGTAACAGAAACCTGGGTCAAGGCCCAGTAGATCACCCTAATACTATCAGGTTATGCCTCATACCATGCTCTACAGCTCCAAAACATGGAACACACTACAATAGGAGTGTGGCTATCAGTAATTGTCAAGGATAACCACACCCCCAGATTGGTACCACAGCAAGAAGCAGCATGGACTATCCACAGGCAAGTAACAGTGGCTCAAACTGTATCCCTGTTTGCAGCCTGCTACAGACCACACTCACAAACCCAGGAACCCCAGCCAGCCTTCCTGAAGACACTGCAGAGTATGAATGTCTCAATAAATACCAAACAAGGCACACACAAAGTATGACATAGGTGGCAATCCATTATGTACGGAAGAAGTAATCAGGGACCTAGGGACACAAGTGGATGGTAACCCGTCATGTGACTCACACTGCCAAGGTGGCCAGGAAGACCTGCTATATTGCCCACTTTAATATAAAAGGATGCACATGTAGATCAAGAGAGGTCACTGTGCCCCCATACTCTTCCCTTATCAGGCCCATACGTGACAACAATGCCCCAGTTCGGATGTACCTTACCTTACACCTACAGCAGTTAGAAACACCCTAAATGTACCTCACCAACAGGATAAAGGGTCCAAACATTTGTCATCTGCTGCCTGGCTGAAGAAACCACAGCCCAATTCACAAGCATACTGCCCAGTCAGAGGCGATGTATGCCTGATGTACAAGGCCATGTCCAATCCAGAATGAATGGACATGCTCCACTGCAGAAACCCCAAATCCAGCAGAGACACCACAGTGAGATATCTGAACCTCCACACATAGATAAATAGGATGTGCTGGAGGGACAGATCCATAACCCAGAGGCTCCTTACACCCTGGAACAGAATCCCAGTCCATGATAGGCTGAGCTCCACACTCATACTCACCAAGAGAAATCTGGTGAAGTGCATGGGAGATAGTAGGTGTACACTGGGGGCCATCCCTGTGTCACATCTAGTAAAGTAAACCCTAAATGGGCATAATATGCACATTGCAAGGGGTGTCGAAACTCACACACAATCTGTCCATGCTCAAACATGGCCAGGGCAGATAGCCTAGTATGAACCTATGAACCTATGATGATACAAATTGTGCAGGACACAAAGGATTATCACACAGCTGTCCTACCTGATGGTAGGAACCATAGTGATAATCCACAGATATGCTCTGCAGTACTCAAATATCACAAACAATACACCAAACACACACACATTGTCAACATCCAACCTAACAGATTCTTTGCAAACTCCCCACCAGCACCATACTGCCAAATATCTATCCCAGCAGAGTGCTGGCCTCCTGACATTGCAGATGCTGAGGTAACAGCCAGCATCTACAAAGCACACCACACAGCATCAATGGTACCAGATGGCGTCCTGGGTTGTGTCCAACAAGTACTGTAAGAAGAATGGAACATCAAATAGCACTACTGCGCACTATCAGTCTTACCACAGGATATGTACCCAAAGAGCAGTGTACAGCAACAGTGGTCCCTCACCACAAAGGTGGTGCCTGAATGGATACTGCAAACTATCACCCCTCAACCCTGACTATCTAGGTTGGCAAAGTAATGGAGACGATGATCATGGATCCCAGGAATAACAAAATTGGGTACCTACAGACATTGGACCCTACACAGTGTGGCTTTCATAGGGTAGATCCTGCCCCTTAAACATGTCTGACTCATGTGAAATGTGCACCAAGGCCATTGATGTGGGGAATGTGGATCACACAGCCTATCTGGACCTTGCTAAACCCTTCCATACAATACCCTAGTTGGTCAGTACAGATAAGCTCACCAGCCTAACTATAAACCCCTATCCAAGTAGATGGGTTTCAAACCAGCTCAAGGACAGAACTGACCTGGTCAGACATGCTGCAACCATGTCAGACTGCAAACCAGGTACAACTGGCATCCCACAAGGCATGGTCCTGGGACTACATCTTCTGCGAACCTGTTCAGACAGAGTCCTTCCATGTTGGCCTGTACCTATGTGACATATATAGCATGCAAGAGAGGTCCCAGGACCATGCCTTGTGGGATGCCAGTTGTACCTCAAAATTAACTGAAACAAAACCATCAACATAATTGGATGCTACTTCCCACCTGGCCAAAACATCCCTCCACTAGAAAACCTCCTCAGCTGGTCTACCCACCATCTCCCCCAAGAAACTATCATCTTAGGTGATTTCAATATTGACTGGCAATCCTGTTCTGGCAACAATCCAACCCATCATGTACACCTTCATGGCTTCACCCAACTAGTCCAGTCACCAACAAGGATAAATAAAAACTCCAGCAAGCACTCTACCCTGGATTGGGTACTAGTCAGTAAGAACCCCCAGTCATATATAACAGGCTGCTTATCAGATAGCCTCAGTGATCACTCCCCAACATTCCTACTCAAAAAATACCTGTACCTAGCTAAACCTGTCATCTATCATCAAATACATAAAAAAATAAACTTTAACCCACTCTCATTCATCTCATCCCTCAAAGAATGTAACTGGCATGCTCTAAAGTACCTCAGTCTAGATGACGCACCAAAGCACAACCCTCCCCATGGCTACAGAAAACCACTAAGTCAGAAATGAAAAACAGGGATAAAGCCTGGGAGCACTGGCGCAAAACCAAAACCCCCGCAGCTAGACAGAAATTCCTAGAACTACGCAATAGAGTCAAAAAGCTAATAAAATGGGACAAATTCCAATACTACCAGTCTGCCCTAGACTCCTCACAACACAGCCCCAAACAATTCTGGTCCTCCATAAACTCCATCCTCCACCCAGGTAAAGTCAGTACCCCTCCCCCTAACATCCCTCACTCCTCAAAACATATTGCTACCTCATTCAACACACACTTCACCCAAACCATACTATCACTAGCTAAACAACACAACTCCCCTCCCCTCCAACCCACACCTTCAACTAGTAATCTCCCCACTGCCTTCTCTTTTTCTCCTGTACCTACCTCCAACATAAAAAAACTCTTAACTAAACTTAAACCCACCAAAGTGGCAGCAGACAACCTCCCAAGTGAATATCTACAAATTGCAGCTGATGCTCTGGCCTACCCAGTATCCATCTTGATTAACCGATCTCTGTCAGAAAGTTATGTTCCTACATTGTGGAAAGTCTCAGATATAATTCCCCTCCACAAAGGCGGACCCTCTGCAGAACTAACCAATTACCGCCCCATAGCTATTCTCTCTCCACTCTCCAAAATACTAGAGATGCATACACTCTCAGGTCTCACACTACCTCCTTACTAACAACCTCCTTTCCAGTACTCAGCATGGTTTCCGACCAAACCATAGCACCACCACTGCCTTACTCTCCTTTACAAACACTATCCTTCAGCATAAAAACAATGGCTATCTCTCCTCTGCTACTTTCCTAGACCTATCTAAAGCATTTGACATGGTCCCACACAAACAACTTATCTCTGTCCTCAATAACCTATCCTTCTCGCAATCAGTCACCAACTGGTTTCAGAGTTACCTGTCTGACCGCCAACAATCCGTTGTATGGCAGAATGACATATCTCCCCAACTACCTGTCTCCATAGGGGTTCCCCAAGGATCCATCCTTGGACCCCTACTTTCTCTGTTTACACCAATAATCTAGCCTCTGCCACCAAACATGGCACACTCATCCAATACGCAGATGACTCTACCATCATCTGCTCAGCCCAATCTAGCCAAACTGCAAAAGTCACACAGGAAGCCTTTTCCTCTGTTGAAACATGGTTATCCGATGCCCATTTAATACTCAACCCAAACGAAACTAAACTACTCATCTTCCAACCCACCAAACATACTCAAAACAACTCTCACTTTAACATCACAGCAAAGACAACACCACTATATACCCAACTGAACACACCAAATTGCTAGGAGTGGAAATAGACAATAAACTAAAATTTGACATTCACATATCCATGACCATAAAAAGTCCACAAAAACTAGGAGCATTATACAGAAATAAACAAATTCTCACCAAAGCAGCAAAGATTTCAATAGCAAATTCCCACCTTATCTCCACCCTACTTTATGCCTCTCCAGTATATACCAACCTAAGGCAATGTGATCTAAACAAGCTAGAGACCTGCTACAACAAAATCGCAAAATTCACCACAGGGGCATCCTACCGTAGTCACCACTGTCTCTCACTTGCTGAACTGGGCTGGCTTGAACTCCCTCACCTCCTTCAGTGGTATCAACTCTCACTCACACACAAACTAGTAAACCATCCACTAAATGTCCCATCCCTCCAGAATCTACTCCAACACTATACATATGTCAGGAGCACAAATGATACCCAGTAATTTGAATAGCGCGCTCAGCTGCTGTGTCTCCCACAAGTGTCATAATATAGTTAGGTAGGGGTTTGAATCTTGCAAGTGCTCAGTGTGTGTGTGTGTATGTGTGACTGTGGGGGGGGTAGTGTGTGTGCAATTCCATGTGTAAGAGAAGTGTCCCTTTTGGCAACTAGTACAACACAACACATGCTGCATATTCCAATGTCTAAACACTGATGATGTCAGCACCCTATAAATACAGCAGGAGAAAGCAAGCCTCCCAGTAATGCAAATAACGCGCTCTGCTACTGTGTCTCTCACAAGTGTCATAACATAGTTAGGTAGGGGTTTGAATCCTGCAAGTGCTCAGTGTGTGAGTGAATGTGTGCGGGGGAGTAGTGTGTGCGCAATTTATGTGTAAGAGAAATGTCCCTTTTGGCAACTAGTACAACACAACACATGCTGCATATTCCACTGTCTAAACACTGATGATGTCAGCACCCTATAAATACAGCAGGAGAAAGCAAGCCTCCCAGTAATGCAAATAGCGCGCTCTGCTACTGCGTCTCTCACAAGTATCACCACATAGTTAGGTAGGGGTTTGAATCCTGCAAGTGCTCAGTGTGTGTGTGACTGTGTGTGGGGGGGAGTAGTGTGTGTGCAATTTATGTGCAAGAGAAATGTCCCTTTTGGCAACTAGTACAACACAACACATGCTGCATATTCCACTGTCTAAACACTGATGATGTCAGCACCCTATAAGTACAGCAGGAGAAAGCAAGCCTCCCAGTAATGCAAATAGCACACTCTGCTACTGCGTCTCTCACAAGTGTCATAACATAGTTAGGTAGGAGTTTGAATCCTGCAAGTGCTCAGTGTGTGTGTGAATGTGTGTGAGGGAGTAGTGTGTGTGCAATTTATGTGTAAGAGAAATGTCCCTTTTGGCAACTAGTACAACACAACACATGCTGCATATTCCACTGTCTAAACACTGATGATGCCAGCACCATATAAGTACAGCAGGAGGAAGCAAGCCTCCCAGTAATGCAAATAGCACATTCTGCTACTGCATCTCTCACAAGTGTCATAACATAGTTAAGTAGGGGTTTGTATCCTACAAACGCCATGTGTGTTTTTGTCACACAGTTTGTCCATGTGTGTGGGGTGTTGTTCCCAATATCGACATACATTATATCAGTAATGTCAATGCACACATGATGTATGTGTGTGCCACCTACACTACCTGTGACCTTCAATAGTTCCCATGTCCGAAGCCTGCCTCATGTGAATACATGGAATATGCATTAGACAACTGTATGACTGTGGTGTTCTGTGCAGGGGCTGCATGTGGTATGTGAATATACAGTGTGAGTTGTAGATGGTGTCATCCCACCAGCGACTGGTCTGGAGCATATAGGCCACATGTTGGTGATGAACAGGTGCAGCATGTTTTCACCTCTTGTGGGAGTGGTAACAAGTTGTTCCATAGCAATGCAGGGAATGAATGCTAGGAACCCTTCAGCTAGGGTCTTGGAGCTAGAGTAATGCTCACACTCTATGTTTGGGTAGTTGCAGTCCACCCATATAATGGTGTTTGTAGAGACAGTCATATTCCCAGTGTTGTCAGGAAGGCCAAGTGGGTTTCCTGGGTATGGGAGGGTGGTGTGTGCCAGGCTATGAACCTGAAGGCAGTCTAACCCACCGTTAGTTGCACATGGATAGGCTCTGATGCGTTGTGCTGTGCCACCAACCTCTGGGTGTGTGTATCTGAGGTGCCTTTGTATACATCCCCCCTGTTCTGGTTTGGTGCATGTGTAGGGGATGACAAGCATGGTATGAGGTATGACCTGGCAGTGATGGGGTGCACCTGGAAGCCTTGTACCAGGAGTCTGTTACTGCATGGATATTACTGTTCCCCATGCTAAGGACAGTTTCCACTGCATGCATCTTGAGGTTTACACTGCTAGTGTTGAGTAGCATTACTATTAGTGTCCTATCCCGTGTGATACCTGTGTAGGTGGCTATGTAATGTCAGCCTTGCATACAAAGGCACTATGTGTGTAGCAAGAGCCTCTGCCAATATACAATGACCCATGGGTGACAAGTGCAAGCTGTCTCTAGCAAAGCAACGTGGCTTGTCCAGCATGTAATCTCACGCTGACAGGCATTGGATCCCCTTTGAATGTCACCGAAACATACGGTAATTGTGGAAACTGATCATCCTGTCTACATATTGTGGCAGCATTCTTGGTGAGGGTAAGATGCTACTCAAGGTCAGGGTCATACCAGCCTGTGCCACAAGCTCAGAGAGCCCCTCTATGTCCCCTAACATGTAGTCCAGGGATGTGCGTCACAGGTCATACACACTGGCACAGACAATGACGGAGTCATATTTCTACATGCCTTGGAGTGACCTGTATGCTTGTGTTATGTGGTGGATCATAGTGCCCGATGGGCATGTCAGCATGACCTTCACCTTGTTCAGCCTGGTGAGCAGGACCTCAGTGTACCTGATGATAGAGGTACCTATTACAACTGTAGCAGGTGTGTTGTCAAGCCATATGGGCTGTGACTGTTTGGCACACAGGCTTTGTGAGCTATGTTTTGCAAGTGCTCTGCTCTGGCATAACGTTTGCTTGTGTGTCTGCTTTGCAGGTGTCAGCTGCTCAGGCAGGATGCTATTCTGAGTGTCCAAGAATGTACCTGTGTGTTTCTGTGTTTGGATTGCGGTTGTGGCAGGTCTATGTGAGACTGGTACTCTATTCACTGTAGTATCCCACTCCACCTGACAGGGTATGCCAGTACTGAGTTAAGAGAGCTTAGCCCCCAGTTTGGCTATGTGGTTGCATCTCTCACATGTGTTCTAAGTGTATGGGAAGGGGAGAGGGTTGTCTGTGTACATGAGGCAGCTGTAACATTGCCACATGACTCACAGATTCACCAACTGGACCAGAGAGTAGATTGACAGGTGACCTTTGCACATGCTACCATAGCATTGTGAATCCCATACTAATTAACGACACATAGGGCCAATGGGGAACAAGGTACTCAAGGTGATTATGAGGGTGTAGTGCTCCTGATTTATTAGTGCTGGCATATATGAATGCTGTCTTGAGCAAATTCGAGGTAAGTCATATGCAATGTGTTACAGGCAACTTACATGCAAACAGGACAAACAGTGACGTTCTGTCAAGTGAGACATGGACATCAGTACAGTAAGCAATACAGATGTCACTAGGGATCCACAGAGGCACTGTAAATCTGCATTTCAGGTGGAATCAGTGTTTCAGGGACATAACAAGCAAACATGCATACAAACAAAGCTACAGTCAGCAGGCCTGTATGTAGACTTTGCTACAACAAACAAGGTGTATGACTTCCAGTAGGTAACAGTGCATATATGCAGGCACTATAAGCCTGCACCCAGACATTCACAGGTCAGACGGGCTGGGTCCAGCCCCACCCCCCACAAGTGTACAGACCATGTACCTTCATAATGTTGAATAACTGGCCTGAAACCCAAGTGCTCATACCTGTAATAATACACATTTCGAATAACAGACATTGAGCCCTCACTCAGCAGTTCCAGACTTAGTATGATGTATGCTACCTGTCCTGGCACCACAGTATCCTTGACATGTATGGAGACTCTCCCTCCTGTCATAGTTAGTTCTGTGTTTTGGGGCTGTCATGCATGATATGAGTTGTGACCTTGAAGTGCTAGTGTGCTCTTGTGAGTCTTGAACCTGTTATGTATTACTGCACAGATATCAACATCCTCAAACATCCTCATTGCAGAGTCGAGTGTGGACAGCATGCAACTCGCAGTTGACATGACCATCATTGAGTATCAATATGTATATTTTCGTATCCCCTGTGCTACCTATGTAGGTGGCCATCTCTTGACAGCCTCACCACCAGTATGCAAAGATGTGCAGACAGTACACTATGGTAATTACTATGGGTGTACAAAACAATACAATGACATTCATACTGTAACTGCATTAGGCATGCTGGGATATACCCACAATGATATCATTACACTGTACTGTTGTCAACATTATACTATTACTACACTTCTATGTAGTCACCCTGTGCATCAGCACCATGTTAACCTGTTCCTGCACCAATGTTACAGATTGCAGGAGGTGGCACAGTTTCATCATATGCACAGAGTGTGTACTTGGTATGCCTGAGTCTGCCACTGATACAACCAAATTACATGTCTGTGTGTGTGTGTTGGTGAGGAACAGCAGTACAAGATGGGGCAATGTTGATGCAGTGTGTGCATGTATGTGGTAGCCCTAGGTGTTATCAATTTGCATGTGTGTATGCATGCACACAGTCCCACCTCATGGCTGCCATATACAGGTGTTTGTGGACAGCCACAGACTGTACCTGCCAAGTCATACAGATCACTGTCTGTGGCCACGGACACGGTACCTGTGCCTGGCAGGGGTGCTACGGACCATATCAGGTACTAAGCCAGACTGGATACTGTCATCAGAAGCAGGTGGTTGGTGACTGGAGACAGGTCCCTGTTGGGACTGTCCAGAGCCACGTGCACGTGGTCTCCTGGGGCGGTCTGATGACAGCACAGACCCAGCATTGCTGGGGCTGCTGCTGGCACTATGGGAGCAGCTGCAGGCCTGTTGTCATCCACAATGGCTGCCAGCTGCTGCTGTTGCTGGCATACGGCCACATCAACGCCTCAACCGTCCACCATTGCCCTGGCTCATGGACATGTAGTTGTGGAACAGATCTAATGTGTCCCCCCAATGTCTGTCAATGACCTCGGTGAAATTACGGATGGCAGCTGCAACAAAACGCATACTGTCATTCATAGCTGTGTGACATGCTCTCAGCTCCCTCAGACACTGTCTGGTGTACCATTCCATACGTGACTGTGCCTGCATTACAGACCGAAACATAGCTGAGGTTGCAAGACCTCTGTGGGCACGTCTGACAGGGGTGGTATGCCCACGGATGCTCCCACGAGAACCCCTGGACGTCTGCCTGTGTGGTACCATGTCAGGACCCTGGCCATGGCTGCTGTGTGGGGATGCATGTGCCACCGATACCACATTACCCTGGTCAATGCCCACTGTATTCTGTCCATCACCTAGGGACATTGGTGACAAAGGATGTATTGGCAGGATGACTGTGCGCATTGATGGGTTCGACAGCTGTGTACTGTCAATTGGCTGACCAATGACGGACCCTGGCACACCTCCCTGTGCCATTACACAGGTATCATCATTATCACTATCCGCAGCAGCTGATTCAGGTTCTCTGCTGCACAACACCAGAGCAGCACCAGAACCTGTGGGAGTAAGACAGGAAACACAGTTTACAATGTGTACACAATGTCACCACTGATACACACATGCACACAGGACACATGCACACATGCACACATGCACACAGGGCACATGCACACATGCACACAGGGCACATGCACACATGCACACAGGGCACATGCACACATGCACACTCCTCAGTATATGAGATATCAACACACAGACACAAACACACCTGCAATCAAACACATAGCATTACTGCTTCAGCCTATTTTTACTATTAGTATCAAGAGTATTGAAGGTATTATTACACACTCACCAGCATGGATAGGCTGCCTTGCTGTTACACCAGAGGGACCTGCAGAAATGAGACATTTATTGTCAGTGGGCACAACTGTGCCATTGATACTGTGAGTATGATACAGTTCAGTAGTGCAACAGTTAGCTTCCACAGGTCTACTGCTGATATTGAGAATATCACTCTTGCACAATAATTTCCAAGATTACAGCTACAAACCGAGGACACACCTCACACATGCATAAACGAACAGTGTACAGAACAGTCAACTATACACATGGCATGTTACCTGCATGCTCCGTGTCCTGCTGCTGGGTGGCTCCAGCCTCCATCATTACACATGTATGCTGCTGCTGTTGCTGTTGGGCTGGAGCAACAACACTTAAGAGTAGTCCCTCCAGTCTGGTGAGGGGGGATGTCTAGCCACCCCACCACCTGTGGCAAGCTGCTGCCTGTGGATATCCGACGCACGCTGACAGACATTTCTAATTAAATCACTGCAGTGATGGCGTACCTGCTCATATGTCTGGTTATGTGTGCCTATGTCATTTACCCGACGGACCAGATCTTGCCACAGTGCAGCCACTCCTGCTGGTTCTGGCTGGTGTGGGAAAAGAGTATTGTGAAATTCTGCACCAGGCTCTGGTGTATCTCTTCCTCCTCCGCAGCGGAGTACACAGGGTTTCGCTGGTGAACCATAGCCCTGAAAAGGAGAAGGAAAATATGTCATCAATATATGTCATCAAACTATGGCACACATAATACACATAATACTCGACTGTAGTGATATAACTTAACCCCCATATATAGCATCTGTCTGTCTATTGGGGGATACACATGTAAATGACCACATATCAGTGCTCAGCCGACAACTGTGCAACAGTACCTGGCACACTCCATACGGCAGACTAGTATACTGCAGCAGTCAGCACACTGGTTCAGGTCCAATGCACAACCTCACACTGGGGGTTTGTATCAAGGTACTGTATGGGGAACATTATCAACCCATGCACTGCATGCAATGCACGTTACATATTTCACTGGTAATGCACACTACTCTTACTTGCCGTAACCCTACCTACACCACAGTCACATACAGGGTAACACAGCACAACATATGGCAATGTAGTATGTGTTGATCGCAATACCTCACACATCTGTCTCTGGCCTCACACCAAGGACACACACTACCATGACAGACAGACAGTCATGGTGAGCAATCACACCAGTACATAACATGCACCAAGTCACTGGCACACTCATTCCACCTCACATATTTGGTTTGCAATGGGTTCATGGGTGTGCATTGTGTCTTAGGTAGGTAGTATGCTATTGGCCCTGGGCCTACAGCAACATACTGCTATGCTACCCTGGCCCTTGTGACACA
This sequence comes from Protopterus annectens, assembly GCF_019279795.1. Classification (NCBI taxonomy): domain Eukaryota; kingdom Metazoa; phylum Chordata; order Ceratodontiformes; family Protopteridae; genus Protopterus; species Protopterus annectens. The sequence goes on along the minus strand of NC_056727.1, from coordinate 1,091,729,913 downwards.
TGTGATATGATCGTACCTGCTCCTGTCAAACAGTTACACAGGGTGACTCATTTGGCATATTACCTATCTGCATAATATTCAGCAGGGGTATGTCTGACATCTATTCATGGGGAGCCTTGCTTCTTAATTCTGTGTGGTTTACTCCAGGGTATGTCGTATCTGTGGGTAGGGACCTGTACCTCCACCGTGTGCTCTATACTGCGGTGACAAGGACGACAGACAAAGGTAATTTGGGTTGTGGATGTTGGAGGTGTTACCATGGTTGTTGGACAACCGTCATGGGTGTGACCTAACTATGTAAATCCAGCAGTGGTAACCTCTATGTAGGTAGTCTAGGTGCGCTCTGTGGTCTTGTCAGTCACTCTGCATAGGTAATGTGTTTGAGTGCATTGACACAGTTACTTACGTATGTCTGTGTCCTTTTCCATATCTGTAGCTGTCATGGGAGGTACATACCGTGTAGGACATTGTGGGGTGTAGAGGGGTACAGTAACCTACATTTCCATAGCTGACACACCATGTCTGCTGACACATTCCATGTACAGGTATTACAGGACTAGTGTGCCACTGTGTATATCAATGGGGAGCCTATTGTACACTTGTTGCCCCTGTTCCCCCCTGACACATGCAGTGGTGGGCAGGCATGCACATATGTGGTGGTTACTGGTGTCAGTGTTTTGGAATGGGGTATGGTACTCCAGTATTCACACTGGTGTTCCCTCCATGCCTTTGTCACCAAGCACCTGTTGCAATACATCTGCACACATGTGCCTCACTCAGTATATATATATATATATATATATATATATATATATATATATACATGCATATATATATATATATATATATATATATATATATATATATATATATATATCTGTATATATATATATATATATATATATATATATATATATACATATATATATATATATATATATATATATAGATATATGTGTGTATGTATACATTATAGATATATATATATATATATATATATATATATATATAGATATATACATATAGATATATACATATAGATGTGGGGGGAGAGAGAGAGACAGAGGGAGAGAGTGGAGGGTGGGACAGAGAGAGAGATAGTCATATACAGACATATCTGTTGTCAGTCAGATCTGTCTGTATATGTATATGTATCTACATATATCTATATATGTATGTGTGTATTACATATATTTGTACGTACATATTCTATCAATCTCGATGTCTGTGCAGTAAGTGAAACCTGGTTCAAGGCTCCTGAGAGCACACCAGCGGTACCTCGTATCATGCTTTTTTGGCCCTAAAAATCGGGCCAAAACAAAAAGGGAGGGGGAGTGTCCATATTCATCAAGGACACCCACACCTCCAGGTTAGTGGCAACACATGAAGCATCAGAGACCATCCAGGTGCAAATAACCATAGGCAAAACTGCTATACAACTGGTAGCATGTTACAGACCACCCTCCCAATCTCAGGAACCTCAGTCAGCCTTCCTGAAGACATGAGAGGATATGAATGTCCCACCAAACACCATCATATTGGGAGACTTCAACTACCCTAACATACACTGGGTGCATTATTCTAGCCCAAACACCCTAGCCCAAAGTTTCCCGGAATTCATTAATTCAAATGCAATGGAACAGCTAGTCACCTCTACCACAAGGGGAGATAATATACTAGACCTGATCATCACAAACATGGGGACAATGTGCTACACACCGGAAGTATACCCCTCACTAGTCACATCTGACCACAAACTAATCACCCTGGATATACATATCCCAGCTCCACCCACAACACAAAAGACTACAGTGAGAAACCTCTCAAAAGCCGACTTTACACTTCTTAAAACTGAGTTGGTATCCTTTAAGCCCACTGGGCCAGTGGAAACCACATCCCACAATGCAGACTCCTTCACAAATGCTTTCTACGGATATCTCCAAGAATGCATGGATCATGCAATCCCAAATAAAACCAAGACCCTCTCCACCAAGGGCAGGCGTCCTGTCTGGTGGACCCCAGCCATGAACAAATTGTATAACAAAAGAAGGAAGCTACTGCACGACAGAGCAGAATCCTATAAACATAAGGCATCTCTGATCAGCACTAGTAGAAAGCTACGTTCGCTCATACAAACATGCAAGGCCAACTTTGGGAGGAAAATCGCTATGGACACTACAGATAACCACAAGGCCTTCTTCTGCTATGTTAGACACCTGGGCGGAAAACCTCAGATATGTTCAGAGTTAGTTCACAGTGACAAAAACTACACTGAACACACAGATATTGCCAACATTCTGGGAGACAGGTTCAGTGCAAATTTCTCCCCTCCCTCACCCCCAAAAGAGGAATTACTTATCCTAGCTGAATGTAACCTTCCTGTTATCTCAGATGTCCAGCTGAGAACCGCCCTCAGCAAAGCTATAAACACAGCATCAATGGGACCCGACGGTATCCCGGGTTGCATGCTACGTGAACTCCAAGAGGAGTTAAACCCGCACATAAAATGCTACTTAACCATAGCCTTACTACAGCATATGTACCTGGACACTGGCATACAGCAACAGTAGTCCGACTCCACAAAGGAGGCATCTCTACAGACCCTGGTAACTACCGCCCCATAAGCTTAACCAGCCTGGTCTGCAAAGCTATGGAAAGACTCATTATGGAACTCATACACAGAGACACTGGAGACTTACAGACAATTGATCCCACCCAGTTCGGCTTTGTAAAGGGCAGATCCTGCCTTTTGAACCTGGTTGACCTTTTCAAAACAGTCACTAGAGCCATTGACGAGGGCACAGCAGTCCATACAGCCTACCTGGACTTGGCTAAAGCTTTTGACACAATACCCCACTCTGGCATCATAGACAAGCTCAACAGCTTAAATGTAAATCCATATGTCACAAGGTGGGTTGCAAACTGGCTAAAGGATAGAAACCATAAAGTCAAAATCACTAGTGCCATGTCAGACTCAGAGCCAGTCACATGTGGTGTCCCACAGGGCTCTGTCCTGGGATCCCTCATGTTCAGCATTTATTTCTCAGATGTGGAAGCAAACATGGGAGGGTAGTGGCTGACAAAGTTCAAAGATGACTGCATACTAGGCGCCATAGTCGATACACCAGCTGACACATACATTCTACAGAAAGGCATCACTTAAATGGACAACTGGTGCCAGAGTCATAGCCTTAAACTGAATGCCAAATAATGTATAGCCATCCCATTTGGGAAAAACAAAGTACCTGTAAATGTACAAAAACAGCCAGCAGACCAAATCCTGGTGAATAAGTGCATTTAATGAATAATGAAATTCATTCAGTAGAGACAGCAAAAGTACACAGACCGGTTTCGGCTGGTTAATACACACAGCCTTCCTCAATGTAAAAGAAGTCACTCAAAAACTGTCATTTAAATATCAAACAAAACAATGTGATTGGTTACACTTAAAACTGCTCATTTAGTCCTGGTGGAAATAAACCACCTAACCTAATAATCCATTTTTTCTCTTTGGAACTCAATAGAGAATGCCAGCCAGTTTTATTTTGTTTATTACCCTTGATAAGTGTCAATTATGGTTAATAAAAAATTAGCAGTTGGATGAACTACCTGATGTTTAAATAGAGCATTATGTACTCTACCCTTCTTAATGTTACTGATGTGTTCGGAGATCCTGAGTCTTAATGGTCTGGACGTTTGTCCCACATAAAATGCCCCACATGTGCATGTAGCCAGGTAAATAACCCAATCTGTACTGCAATTAGAAAAAACCTAATGTCATACACTATAGGAGAATTTTTGCTGGAAAATTGCTTTGTTTTGCATATTTTGTTACAGTTGACACAATGACCACAGGGGTAATATACCCCCTACCTGACACAATAGGCCTACCTGGGGGATGAATGGGATCTTTATGAATCTTGGGCAAGAAGTAAATATATTGGTTCATGGGATCATGAAACAAAAGTTGTTGCATCAAATCATTATCAATGATAAACGCTTCTTTGGCATGCAACAAAAACTCCTCAATTTCTTTTTTAAATTTCATGGTGGGATTCATAACCATCTCAGCATAATATTTCCTATTAGATAGTTGTCTCTTAGCTTCTTGGTCATAGTAGAGCCAATTTAGAATCACGACAGCTCCACCTTTGTCATCTGAAATGATGACAATCTGATGATTGTTCTGTAAATCTTGTATAGCATATTTTTCTGGAATAGAAATATTATTACATTTCAAACGAGATTCTGATCTTACATAATGTAGATCTTTGAGAATGTTGTTCTGAAATTGTAAAACAGCGGGATGCATAGGGGGTGAAAATTGTGATTTGTGGTAAAAGATCCTATTCATCCCCCAGGTAGGCCTATTGTGTCAGGTAGGGGGTATATTACCGAACCTCTGTCCCTTTTTCTCACTAAACAAATCAAACCTTTGTTGTCTTTGATACGGTCACGTTTACGTGACACAACTAATTTTCTACAAATTATTTCTGACTCACAACTTGAACCAGAATGGCGTATGTGTACCTTTGATGTTAGTGCCCTTTATAACAATATTCCTCATTCTGGTGGTCTTGAGGCATTGTCCTACTGGTTGAATATTTCTGGTTTATATTCAATTGAATATAATGAATTCTTGCTTGATATGGCTGCTCATGTATTAACAAATAATGTCTTTTTTTACCAAGAAACTTGTTATTGGCAGACCAAAGGAATGGCTATGGGGTCATCATTTGCCCCCATTTATGCCGATTTATTTATGGCTTATGTCGAAGAAGATCTTATTTACAATAAGCACAACAATATGTTTCTGAATCAATTGGATATTTGGAGACGCTACCTTGATAACTGTTGGTCAATATGGACAGGGGAACTTGTTGAATTGTTTGAATTTTTGGCATATTTAAACAACAACAAATGGGGTCTTCAGTTTACATTACATTATGACACCAGTGTTATTACTTTCTTGGATGTTTTAGTTACAAGATTACCCGACAACACTTTAGGGACTAAAGTCTATAGAAAACATCCAGAATGCAACACGATCTTACATGCATCGAGTTTTCATCCACCACATATTGCCAAGAATATACCCAAATCACAATTCATCAGAACAAAAAGGATTTGTTCCGATGAGTCTTCATATCAGGAACAAAGTCGAGATCTCACCAATAGATTCAGATGTAGGGGCTACAAAATGGGCCATGTTTTTGATGCCATTAGCAAGGTTGGTACAATGAGCAGGGATGAGTTATTGTCATACAAGGAGCAAGATAATATGGTTTCACAACCAATCAGGTTCACCACTACTTACGGTAGGAATTCTGATAACCTCATACAGAGTATCCATAGGCATTGGAACATCTTGCAATATGATCATGAACTAGCCGACATTATTCCCAATAAATGCCTTTTTTCTTTTAGAAAAGGCAAAAACTTAAGTAGTTGCTTTAATCATTATAAACATACACATGAGCGTGGCAATTTGGAACCGATTCAGACCACACTCACAGGTAGCATTCCTTCAGGCTGTTACCCCTGTGGTCATTGTGTCAACTGTAACAAAATATGCAAAACAAAGCAATTTTCCAGCAAAAATTCTCCTATAGTGTATGACATTAGGTTTTTTGCTAATTGCAGTGCAGATTGGGTTATTTACCTGGCTACATGCACATGTGGGGCATTTTATGTGGGACAAACGTCCAGACCATTAAGACTCAGGATCTCCGAACACATCAGTAACATTAAGAAGGGTAGAGTACATAATGCTCTATTTAAACATCAGGTAGTTCATCCAACTGCTAATTTTTTATTTACCATAATTGACACTATCAAGGGTAATAAACAAAATAAAACTGGCTGGCATTCTCTATTGAGTTCCAAAGAGAAAAAATGGATTATTAAGTTAGGTGGTTTATTTCCACCAGGACTAAATGAGCAGTTTTAAGTGTAACCAATCACATTGTTTTGTTTGATATTTAAATGACAGTTTTTGAGTGACTTCTTTTACATTGAGGAAGGCTGTGTGTATTAACCAGCCGAAACCGGTCTGTGTACTTTTGCTGTCTCTACTGAATGAATTTCATTATTCATTAAATGCACTTATTCACCAGGATTTGGTCTGCTGGCTGTTTTTGTACATTTGCTTGTTTATCTCCAGCCGTGCAGTTGCCTCCATGCAGGAAGTTCTCTTTTACTGTTACAAAAACAAAGTACCCACATATTATCACATAGACAGTAACCCACTGAGTACAGACAAAGTAATCAGAGACCTGGGGACACAAATTGATACTGACCTCTCATTTGACACCCACATTGCCAAAGTGATTGGATAGACCTTCCTACCTTGCCCACCTTATCATGAAGGGATTCACATCCAGATCAAAGGAGGTCATTGTACCCCTATACTCCTCCCTTATCAGGCCCATGAATGTGTACTATGCCCCATTTGGTATGTACCTGGCACTTGCAACAGCTAGGGAGACCCCATAAGTACCTCACCAAGAGGATCAAGGGTCTCCAACAAATGTCATATGCTGCCAGACTAAAGAAACTCCAGCTCTATTGCATAGCATATTGCCTACTTGGAGGTGATCTGTGCCTGACGTACAAGGCCATGTCCAATCAGGAATTGATGGACATGTTCCACCTCGTAAAATCCAAATCCATCAGAACCACAATAGCTACAGATTTAAACCTCAGCACAAATAAGAATAGGACATGCTGTAGGGACAGATTCATAACTCAGAGGCTTCCCATACTCTGGAACAGAATCCCAGTTCATGTTAGGCAGAGACCCTCACTGACTCTCTTCATGTGAATTCTTAATGAGTGGATGGGAGATCATAGGTTTACACCAGGGGTCATCTCTGTGTCACTACTAGACAGAGGCACAGTAAACTAATGCTATTATGTAAGGGGTCTTCACTGTGTCACTACTATACAGAGGCACAGTTTTCTAAATCTATTCTGTGCACTGTCTGCAGATAGCCTAGTACTAAACTATGACAATGTGAAACTATACATGTCTATGTATTTCTACATCCCTCTCTATTTATGTATACATATATGCATATTATATATATATATATATATATATATATATATATATATATATATACATACATATCTCGATATACATACGTATACACATGATATATATATATACTCCTTTTTAGTTCCACATATGTATACACACAGTAACGTACTGATGAACATCCAATTCTGTACAACCTACTTGTACACTGCACTACAACCTACATTGCTATGTGCACATAGCTACCTTCACATACATATGTATGTAGAGCCTTCAGTGACAGTTGCAGTATGTCCCCGGCCCTATGCACATCTTCATATACATAGATACAGACCAATAACACATATGGAGGGTTCACAGTATGTAGACTATTATATTAGTATTTTACATTACCTGTGCTTGTTGCAGCTGTTTGCGTAGGCTTGCAGTTACTTGGCCTGCTGTCAACTTGTTTGTTTTGTTGTTACTTTTTTTTTTAATTTTTTCATTTCTTTCTTTCTCTTTCTCTCTTTCTCTTTCTCTCTCTCTGTCTCTACCTCCAGAGAGTGCAATGAAGTTATTGCATGTGTGGACTGGGAGTACAGGATGCTTTTGTAGGTATCTGCACATGTCCATGTGATGACCTCTGCACCAATTGTTAGCCAGCATTTACTAATTGCATGCAGCCTGTTGTGTAGTGATTGCAGTTCTCACTGTGATTTCAGGACAGTGCTATAAAAAGGTCTGTTAGGTAGGCGTAGCCCTTTCAGACTATCAGGGTGGGGACCATGTTGGTTTGCTGTGGACACTGTTCTGTGAGTGTAAGGGTTGGTATGTCTCTCATATTTCAGGCTGCGTTGTAGACATTGCAATGCATATTGTTCTGTAAGCTGAGTATTCCTTCCTCCAGTTTCCTCTTCTCCGTGTGCATGTAAACTGACACCTACGACTAGTAATACTGTGTATATGGGTGTGTGTGCTTTCCTGTGGGAATTGTGGTGTAACTGGTATATAGCAGTGGCTCTTGAAATCTGTTGCTATGGCTTCATTATTTGCCCTTTACATTCACTCCTTGTATGCCTGCTAGGTGTCTTTCCTGTAATGTGTTGCTATGGCTTTCCTATTTTCCATTTACATTCACAGCTTCTAATGCTTGCTATATCTGTTTGGGCAGCAATTCCCTATGTGTTTGTTGTGGTAGGGTGTTACTGCATGCAGTGTGGTCTGGCCATGGTGTGGGCCTTGACACTTACAAGGGTATTTGATCATGCTGCTGAGCAGGCCTCAGATACCCTCAGGTGCATCTTTTATCAGCCTCATGGAATGGTACATATCAGTGGGATACTCCAATGAAATATTCTGATATTCTGCAGTTGTGACTGTGGGTTATTTCGAGCATATGTATTACTACACCATTTGTGACGTGCAAGTGGTGCATACTTTCAGTAATTCATAGTTACCATTGCATGTGTAGTAACACCTTTCTGCCTACTGTTAGTACATTTCAGAGGGTGTCAGTGGGGCACAGTTGACATTTGTTTTCACATCAGGGACATCCCTGTAACTCAGTCACATTTGCTATGTCTGGGCTCTTAACTATTCAACTACGGCAGTGTTTATCCTGCTCTGAGTATGTGTGTGGCTTGCCAGATGGTACTGTGACATTATTACCTACTAGCTACCAACTAGCATGGCTGTTTCTCTTCACACAGTACTATTTTACAAATCCACTAGATTTGACAGTAAATATACATGACATGCTTTGTGTACTAGACATGCTATATTCCCTTTACATTAATTCATACTATTTCATGATATATTTCTTTCAGCACAATGTTCTTGTATAGCAGTCATGGCTTAGTGGTAAGTCATGCAGACTAGTATTTCCAAGGTCCTGGGTTCGAGAGTGACAGAGGTATTTTATTTTGCTGCTGAGAAAACTACAGGCCTTGTCATTCTGAGTGACTAAGGCACTTTTAAGCAGTTGTAAGCGGGTTAGCACTGGTTTGCGCGGAGGTCACGCATGCACATTGCCACTTAGCTTCACGCACACATGCTTAGCTAAGCGCACAGAAGCACACTCCCGCTTACTACTGCTTAAAAGTGCTTACTCTTGCGCACACCCATGCTATTTTCTTTTAAAGAAAAGAAAATGGGGAGATAGGAAAGTGGTGAAAAAGGGGGCACAAAGAGGGTAGGACAGTAGGAAAACAAGCTCAGGTTTTGCAGGAGGGATGTAGGAAAGGCCCATAGCTGCCCATTTCTTCGTCAGCAACAGCTGTGCATATGTTTGTAATTTGGTGTGAAATTTGAAACCTTCCACCCCTGAGAGAGGTGTGAGGACAACAATATTTGTTGTACAGCCAATTGTAATTGCCAGTTTACATGTCCAGCAGACATGTGTGCAAAGTGGGCAGCTATGTATGGGGCATAATTTTTTTGTGGGTACAGAGTGCCCTTTTTTTTTTTCAGGTGAGAGTGGTATGTCAGGTACAGGAAGTCGGTATAGCTGGGGAGGTAGGTAGGGCTGGTTAACAGACAAGACAAACAAGACGCATACAGGGTTGGTGTATGACACATGTGGGGGGGATACACAACTGACGGGGACGGATGTTTGGATATCTCGAGCCCATGAGCCCACAGATGGCAACAGTGGAACTGAGATCCCCACCCATGGGCAGTTGCCACTGTGCCTTCACTGCCCAGGACGGGGCTGTGCTGGGGGCTGTGTAGGATGTGCAGCAGGCACGCCCATGAGTTGTGCCACCTGTGCCTCAAGCTGGCGTAGAGGCCCAAGCACAGCATGCCTGATCTCCCTACGCACCACAGTCCAGACACTATGGAGCGTGAGTGGATGTTCTCCTCCGGCCACGCTTGCAGAGGGGGGAAAAGCCCCATGCCCTGCAGCACTTCCACCCGCAGGTGGCACAGGGCCACCAGAGGAGGGTCCAGCCTGGGCACTACTGCCAGGTGCACTCGCCAGCTGAGGTGGGAGAGGTGGGTCCGCTGGAACCCGCCTTCCCTGTCGTCCTATGTTTTGCATTATTTAATGACAGTTTGGGTTAGTAACGTACAATACCATTCACAATTAGTTGTAACAGCATGCATTAATATTCCCATTAACCAAACACCCATAAATTCAAGCCATTGAACAGCAAGCATAACACATGCATAATTTGAAAAACAATACACAATCCAACAACATGCAGGGTTGATTGATGGCAACAGGCCATCAGGTTTGGATGTATGAACAGGGCATATACATCAACGTACATGCAAATATGTATGAACCAACAGGACAAATGTCCAGGGGAGTTAATTGTGAATACACATAACCATTTCATGTTGAATGGATTATTTGTGGTTATAGGGTAGGGTGAAGAAATATTTCATTAACAACTTCAAATACCTATACATATGCTGTACATTTCTAGTAGCTGCAGATATATACACACTACAAGTCTGACTACAGTTTCCTATGTGTAAACTTATGCATGTTGGGGATAGGAATGTTACTGCTACATTAATATACAGTTCATTTTTATTCATACACATTCAAATCTGGCTCTGTTCAGCTACAGCATCCTGCTACATTTGCTTTATATGGCTCTAGACAACTGTGGATGTTTGGTATTTCATACAACCATACTATCTGCATATTGCAAACTGACAGCAACATATCCAAATTGTGGGACACACATTCCAGCTTCAGTACTTTATTCCACACATTTCGCTGTTTGGTTGTGCCTGTCACATTCATTTCATTCTGTACTGACTGCAGTATACTTTATTCAGGAGTTATTACAACTTTATTGGTGGATTCATACCTCTTTCCTACACTCTCACTTGTTTTATTTTTACAATTCAGGATGGTACTTAATTCTAGGCTTTATTGACATGTTGTACTTATATATATATATACATATATATATATATATATATATATATATATATGTATATATATATATATATATATATATATATATATATATATATATATATATACATATACATATATATATATACATATATATACATATATATATATATATATATATATCCATATGTATACATATATATATATATATATATATATACATATATATATATATTATACATATATATATATATATGCATATATATATATATATATATATATATATATATACATATATATATATATACATATATATATATATACATATATATATATATATATATATATATATATATATATATATATATGTATATGTATATATATATATATATATATATATATATATATATATATATATATATATATATATATATATATACATATATATATATATATATATACATATATCTATATATATATATATATATATATACATATATATATATATACATATATATATATATATATATATATATATATATATATATATATATATATATATATACATATATATATATATATACATATATATATCTATATATATATATATATATACATATATATATATAGATATATATATATATATATATATATATATATATATATATATATATATATACATATATATATATAGATATATATATATATATATATATATATATATATATATATATATATATATATATATATATATATATATATATATATGCATATATATATATATATATATATATATATATATATATATATATATATATATATATATATATATATATATATATATATATACACACACATATATATAGTGTACATGAACTGTAATATGTTACGATCAGGTAAAATACATATCATATAGTGGCATTCAAATAAGGCTGAAGAGACAGTTGCCTGAATTGTCAGCTTCCTGAGTGGGTAAACTGTGCCATCCTTTCCCTGGTGTGTGTGTGTGTGTGTGTATATGAAAATCACATTTCACAGACAGTGTGTCTGACAGCTGCTTTAAACAGGGAAACTGAGAGCAATGATTTCACAGAGATGGTGGTGGAGGATTTGGCTTGGAATATCTGGCTAAGGCCTCTGCTCTATAGTGGTAAGTGGGTAGTCTTACTTGGGGCCTGGAGAGGAAGCCCAGCCCCAGGACTGGACATTCCCTGTGTGCTCTTAAGGGAAATTGCACTTGGTGCAGAGAATTGCATCTGAAAATATGGTGTGTGCCTATTTTCTCACAGTGGATGTTTCCTACCAGTGTCAGGGGTGAGTATTGATGCTTTCTGATCACTGGCCCAGAAGAGAGATGTCACATATGAGTGGCAGCGGTGGGATATTAATTTAACTTCTGTAGCTTGTAAGCAGTTGTCACTAAAAGAGTGTGTACATTCAGCAGCCACAATGTAAACATACATAGTTTCATTTTTCACAACAGTTTTGTTTATTTTTACATTAGTTTAGTCAGGGAAAGCAGGCAAAGCTGTCAGCAGAAGATTATGGCAAGCTGACAGTGAGCCAGTTGGCTAAGGTGTGTAAATCCAAAGGACTGGTGCATTGCATGCTAACCTGACTTAAGAAGAAATGATTTCTGCCTTATTCACAGCTGAGGCACAGATGAGCAACCGGGAAGACAACCAGTCTGGTGATGGGGATGTGCAGCCTTCAGAAACAGGGCAGTTCACCTTTTCATCAGAGGACTTAAAAACCTGTTTGGAAATAAAGAGACTTATACTGGAGGCAAAACATATGGAATTAGAATCAGCAGAAAGACTGCTGCATTTGAATGCTGAAGAAAATGAGAAACAGCATCAACATGAGAGGGACATGCTGACTCTTTGACAGGAACATGGAGGTAATAGGGAAAGGAATAACTTAAACCCCAGAAACAACAAAGGTCAATAGACTTTTCAACAGTATACAGAATGTGATACTTTTGATAGTTTTATTCTTATATTTGAAAGGGTATGTAAACAGTATGATGTTGACCAAGGACTTTGAGTACAGACCCTAATCCCCTTATTCCATTGTAAAGCTGTAACTGCCGTTTCTAAATTGTCTGATACTGATTGTCTGAATTATAACAATATTAAACAATGTTTATTGGAATGTTTTAAGTTAACACCTGAAGCTTACAGAAAACATTTCGTAAGCATAGACATAGGGCAGATGAAAGTGTATGCAATTATATTGCTGAGATAAGCACTTACTTTCATAGGTGGGTAAGTGGGTGTCAGATCATCACTTTTGAAAGCCTGGCAGACCTTTTGGTGAGGGAACAAGCCCTTAGCACTTTGTCTGAGGACATGAGAATCTGGTTGGCAGACTGGGAGTGTAACTATGCAGAATAGCTGTGGAGAAAAGGGGATCTCTACTTGGTAAGCAGGGTGCCACTGCACAAGAAGGGGATACCCAGTACAGCACATGGATATAAGGGAATCCATGGTAGACCACCTAAACTACCCCAACAGAGTCCACCAATAAAAGGGGGAGACACTATTTCAGGTACACGGCCAGGATCAGGGTTCAGATGTTTTAAATGGAACCAGAGGGGCCATGCAGCATGCAAATGCCCACTGAAGCAAGGTGGGGAACAAAAGGTGAGGGAGCCAGCAAGTGGGAATAACAGTATGCCAGTGGTAAGTTGTCTGGAGACAAAAGGGGTACCAAACTATCACCAGAGTTTGTATCCTATCTTAGTGGATGGAAAACAGGCCACTACCAAGAGAGGCACGGCCTCTGACATAAACATCGACTGATGTCTTGATAGGGAATGATTTGATAATGTAGTACTGTGTTCATGCAGTTACATGCAGTCAGGCTTGGAGACAGACTTGTGGGTCTGGTAGCCTGGGGGATACCCAGACAGACCCAACACCTGAAGGTGGGGTTAGTGATGTGGCTATTTCAGGGAGGGAGCTACCCTGTAGTAGTGAACCTGAAGGTGAGCCACAACTGCTAATAGGTATTGATGTACCCTTGGACATGGTAAGTGCAAGGGTAGAGGTGAGTGGAAGTACTGAGGCTGACAGTGTGGCACCACTGCTAGAAGATACCAGACTTCTTGTGGAAGGGAAGCTGGGAATGGTCACAAAGATAGAGTTGAGACAGGCTCGGTTCTCAAACCCTACATTATGAGGCTTGAGACAGGTAGCAAAGGAGGAACCTGATTCTCAAAGAAAAGAGGAGTCTGTATACTGGAACAAATGGTTACTGTATAGAGAGTAGACCTCTGATGCACAGCTAGAGGGTGAGGTAATACAGCGGTTCGTGCTGCCCAGAGTCTAGATTCTGGCATTTCTAGCCATAGCCCATGACATTCCTTTTGCAGGTCATATGTGCATAAAGAGTACCAAGGGACATATTATGCATAACGTTTATTGTCCTGGGATTTCAAGGAATGTAACAGGGTATTGCAGAAATGGTGAGCAGTGCCAAAAAGCAGGCAAGACAGAGGACAAGGTCAAAGCTCCTTTGAAGCCTTTGCCTGTAATTGAAGAGCCATTTCAGAGGGTAGCTATAGATATTTTTTGGTGGCTTGAGTACCCTTAGTTCCACAGGGAAGAAATATATCCTAGTGGTAGTAGATTATGCTACAAGATACCCTGAGGCAGTGGCTCTGTCCTCCAGTGAGGCAGAGAAGGTGGCAAATGCTTTGTTAGATATTTTCAGCAGGGTAGGTTTCCCAAGAGAAATACTGACTGACAGAGGTGCCAATTTTATGTCAGACCTGCCAGCTTGTCACTGGGAGGGCTATGGGGTGGAACACCTAAAAACTACCCCCTACCACCCCCAGACTAATGGTCTTATAAAGGTTAAACTCTATACTAAAGACCATGCTAATGGCATTTACAGACCAATCTAAGAGAGAGTGGGACAAATATTTGCCCTGTCTACTCTTTGCATACAAAAAAGTACCCCAGGAATCCACAGGTACTTCACCCTTTGAGTTGCTGTATGGGCTTAGGGTCAGGGGGCCCTTGGATTTGATTCATGATGAGTGGGAGGGTGAGTGTGAATCCCACAAGGAGTCTGTTGTGGCATATGTCCTAAATCTCAGGACAAGGCTTTGGGAGCTTATGGGCTTTGTCCAAGAAATCCTGGCAGGAGACAAGCAACAGAAAAATGTCTGGTATGACAGGAATTCTTGATTCCAAGAGTATGCTGTGGGACAGCAGATTATGGTGCTCATTCCTGTCAGACACAATAAGCTGCAGGCAGCTTGGGAAGGACCCTTCAAAGTGATAAGGAAGATCAGTAATGTTAAATGCATGGTAAAACTGCTAGACAGGAGGCAGGGGCAGAAACTGTACCTTGTTAACATGATTAAGCCTTACCATGATAGGGATGCCCTTGTGCTGAATATTTCCAGTGTGTGGCAGGAGGAGTCTGAGGGGGATCTGGTGATTCATCTTTTCAGTGAGGCTCAGACTGACACCTCACTGGAGGGGTAGCAATGTCCCAGCAGCTATCTCCTACTCAGGTTCAAGAAATCTGAACATTGTTACAGGAGTTTGGAGACATGTTCACTTGGAAACCTGGGTGCACCTACCTGGTGCAGTACCATGTGGATACAGGACACCAACGACCTATCAAGCAGGCCCCCTTACAGGGTGCCTGAATGAGTCAGACAGACTCTGAGGGAGAAGATACAAAAAATGTTGGAACTGGGAGTAATCCAAGGAGTCCAGCAGTCCCTGGGCCTCCCCAGTGGTGCTGGTACCAAATAAGGATAGTAGCACCAAATTCTATGTGGACTACAGAAAACTAAACAGTCACACCGAGTCAGATGCTTACCCCATGCCCAGGACAGATGAAGCCTTAGAGCAGCTGGGTGGAGCGAAGTATCTGACCACCATTGATCTGACCAAGGGCTACTGGTGGGTGCCCTTGACTCCCACTGCTAGAGAGAGGTCAGCCTTTGTGGCTCCTTTCGGATTATATAAGTCCAAGAAAATACTATCTGGGATGAAAAATGCACTGGCAACCTACCAGAGGCTGGAGGATTGTATTCTAGCAGGAGCAGGAGATTATACCTTTGCTTACCTGGACAATACTGTCATCTACAGCCATTTCTGGCAATATGGTGCTGGGCAGCACAGTGGTGGCAGTGATTATCATTGTTGCCTCAAAGCAAGAGGTTCTCCAGTTTGATTCTCACCTGGGGTGCCTTCTGTGCACACTATGCATGTATTCCTTGCACTGGCATGGGTTTCCTCCCACATTCCAAAGACATGCACCTGGAGCATTTCTCCCCAGGTCTCTGCTGAAAATGTGATTTGTCCCAGTTGGACTTTCCCAGTAAACAAATGTTTAATAAAAAAATAAACAGCACATTCAGCATGTCAGGGAGGTCCTGAGCAGACTGTAAAGGACAGGGTTGACCATTAAGTTCAGTAAGTGTCAGATGGGCATGGCAGAGGTCTCCTACCTGGGACATAGAGTAGGGAGCGTTAAGTTCAGGGCAGAACCTGCAAAAGTGGAGGCTATTCAGGCATGGCTTTCCTGTTTCCAAAAAGCTGGTGAAGGCATTCTTTGGGACAGAGGGGTACTATACAAAGTTCATTCCCAATTATAGTACACTAGCTGCTTCCTTCACAGACCTGACAAAGAAAAAAAGGCCAGTTAAGGTTGTGTGGACCCCAGCCTGTGAGTAGGCATTCCAGAAGCTTAAAGGAGCTTTCGGAGGACCCCCTGTGTTAGCCAGTCCAGATTATAGCAAAGAATTTGTTGTGAAGGTCGATGCTTCAAACCATGGGGTAGTGGCTGTACTGAGGCAGGATTCCTCAGAGGGAAAAGAGCACCCAGTTGTATATCTCAGCCATAGACTCTAACCCAGGGAGGAATGTAATGCAGCTTTAGAGAAAGAATGTCTAGCCATAGTACGAGCACTGCAAAAACTTCAGCCCTATCTGTATTGAAGGAAATTCACTATGGAAACAGATCACAATCCCTTAACATGGGTACATCAAGCCAGCCAGCAAAATGCCAAGTTATTAAGGTGGAGCCTAGGGCTGCAGGCATATGACATGACCGTGCAGCACCATAGTGAGGTCAGCAATGCCAATACGAATAGGCTCTCAAGACAGGGCATGTCTTATTGTTTTTCCAGACAGGCTCATTTTTCTCAAACAATGTTCCTCCAGAGTCACTTGAAAAACTAGCTTGAGTCTTCAAAGGGGAAAGAGATGTGAAGATTTGAGGTAGTGCCAGCTGTGCCAGGGGGAATAGGGGACTGCTTATGTAACATATGCCAGCATAGCTAGCTCGAGTTTTGTAAAGAATTATATGTCATTTGAATATCAAACTGATTTGTACAGATGCTTGTGTAAAAAATGCATTTGTAAAGTTGCTTGTGTTAAAAATGTATCAACAGTGGGTCCTGATGGACTGAAAAGAGATATACATGTATGTCAGACTGCATTACTGTAACTGATGAAATGTATATATTATAACAGAGGATACCGGAAGGAAAGGGGTTAAGCTCAGCCCAGCTAACCTTAAGAAAAATAGGCTTTAATTAAATGACTTGGTATAGGTCATAAAGATTTTATCTCACAGGTCTGAATGCAGTCAGAGACACAATGTCCTTAAAAAACCTGGGCTGGGATCCTGCTCTGTTGTCCTTAGTGGTAAACTTAATTGCTACCCTGGAGTGCCAGAGAATGGCTTGTTAGTTTCTGCAGGAAGGGTGGAAGTGTTGGAATTGTTTTATAGTTTCCAGATGTAATAAACCTTAGCTAAAGTTCTTTGCGTGCATTGTGACACATCGGTGCTAGATCCTGGCTCAGTTTTTAGTGAGACGGTAGTGTGATAACCACAGACTCCGGTGAACAGATGTGATGTCATTCTGTAGCCAGCACTGAAATTGCATTTGAATACTAGTGAGAGATGTGAGGTGTGCACTCTGTTTTTGGACATAAGACACTCATTCATGTCATCTTGCCTTGCTTTAATAAGTAATTAGGGAACAATAATTCTTCAGTCAGTTAGAAAAATGCAGCGAGATTAGCTAAATGTTGTTTTTTCTGTCTCTGTATGAGTATTTCTATCTGTGTTGTTTTTTATATTTCCTGTGTTTGAAACTCTGGTGTTTATTCATGTTTTTTATTATTTATTATTAAATGTATCTAAACTTTTCATTGTGGCTGGTCTTTTGCAATTATTTAGTGGCACTATGGCTCCTCTTTCCTGAAAGTCTTGCTGATTGGTTAAACACTACCATTTGTATAAGTATTAATTTTAAAAAGTGTTATTGGGTACACTGGTAAAACCTCAAAGTAGCTGGCTTCGGATGTTCTGGTGGCAGCAGATATGTTTTATAGTCTGAGTAGAGGTGGCAGAGCAAGTAAACTGTGCCAGCCTTTTCCAGGTGTGTGTGTGTGTGTGTGTGTGTGTGTGTGTGTGTGTGTGTGTGTGTGTGTGTGTGTGTGTGTGTGTGTGTGTGTGTGTGTGTGTGTGCGCGTGTGTGCGTGTACGTGTGTGCGTGCACGTCTGTGTGTGTGTGTGAAAATCAAATTTTAAAGAGAATGTGTTTGATAGCTGCTTTGAAAAAGGACCCTGAGATCACTGATTTCACAGAGAAGGTGGTGGAGAACTTGGCTTGGAAAACCCAGCTAAGGACACAGCTCTATAGTGGTCAGTGGGAGTCTTATTTGGGCCCTGTAGAGGAAGTCCAGCTCCAAGACTGGAGTGTGCATTCCCTGTCTGCTCTTAAGGGAAATTGTACTTGGTGCAGATGATTGCATCTGAAAATACTGTGTGTGTCTATTTTTTTCATAGTGAATGTTCCCTATCAGTGTCAGTGGTGAGGATTGAGGCTCCTTGATCACTGGCCCAGATAAGGAATGTCACAGATGTCATCTCGAAAAGAAATGAAATCCCCACTGAAATGTAGCATACAGAGCACTCAGCAGATTAGACATTAGCCAATGCACTTTGATCAGTGTGCACATTTGTAGTACAGAAGTATGTGTGCATGTATGGATATATGGGAGTAGTACAACTACCAAAACAGAATGTAGATTTACTACAATATGTTAGTAAAGTGATATATATTGTTTATTTATTTATTTTGCCTTTCTTCACTGGGAAAGTCTGACTGAATTTAGCTAAACCTCCCTTTCAGAGGAGGCCCAGGGAGAAAAGCTCCTCAGATTTTTTACAAAAATAATCAAGATTACATACAGAATGATGTACAAACAGCATAAGGTATCTACAGCATACCTGACATTTTAAACAAAATGCATGAATTTGCAAAGTACATGAATACTTAAGCAGTGTCTACATATTTACAAAGCAAATCATGATAGTAGCATAGCTAGGGTGAGCAAAAGGGGAAACTCTCCTGGGTGTAAAGTGTTAAAGGGCGTGATCCAATCAGCCATCTAACATCTCTATCACTCTTAGTGCAATAGCTTTTAAAAGCCTGTATTGCATTTGTAGTCTAACCTGTGTGCTGTAGCACACCATATGTGGTCTAACTGTAGTAATTGCTTGCTACAGTTTAAAAGAGAAAAGTTTTTTTTTTTAAATAAAACCTGAGAGCTCTGGCACTCTGTGCAGGGTATAAACTTTATCAACTGATTGCTGCATTTGTAGCAAGTAGATTGCTACCATTTAAATTTAACTAAAACCTGAGAGTTGTAGCGCTGTGTGCAGGATATAAATTGTAGCAACTACTTGCTACATTTGTAGCAAGCAGTTTGCTACAGTTTAAAAGAATTTCTTTTTTTTTAACTCCAATGTAAGAAAGGATGGTTGGTGGCAGGGCACAGAAACAGGACCTGAATGGCTGGAGCCTGGGGGTGGGGAGTACTCCCTGTATCTGGCCACCTGATTGGTGTAACAGTAAAGGGAATGGGCTTTTTTCTACTCTTCACATGAAGAGCTAAAGGGGTGGGGCACTGGTATTTGGGACCAGCACAAGTCTCTGGTTGAGCCAGCTATGGTTCTGTAAGGCTATATACAATGTGTGTGTGTGTGTGTGTGTGTGTGTGTGTGTGTGTGTGTGTGTGTGTGTGTGTGTGTGTGTACATAGATGGTCATAGGTAATAATATATCTTGTTTAGAATGCCTAAGTCAGTTGTATTATAGATTCTTTTCTATTTGATGGTGGAAAAAAGAGAGACAAAATAGCATGTACAGTATAAACCATGCATTAAAAACAAAACAAAAAAAAAAAAACAAGATGACAGTCTTGTTTTGTTGGTTAGTGTTTAGCGTCCCAGTCTTTACAGAAAGAGAGAAAGAGAAAACAAGGTAGAAAATGTTAAGGTTTTGTTTGATGTGTCCAAAAGAGATTCAGTGAAAAAGTAAGAGAGAATAGAGAGATGAGGAAAAAACAGGTAACAGAGTAAGGGAACTCTGTATTAAAGGTATAGAATGACTTGTTGTTAACACGATTATGAGTGTAGAATCTTGGCAAGTATATTAGTGGGATGGAGGGTAGTAAGTAAGGAATGTGTATTAGGGCAGGTAGTAACAGGAGTGCAGGCAGAACAAAGGGTAAGGAGAAGTGGGTGTGAGAGAGGCAACAGTAGGGGTGAAGGTAGAAAAAGTGTGAGTAAATTTACAGGTTTGTAGATGCTTACTAGGCTGTTGATCAGTAAGGGTCAGAAGAAGCCTAGCCTAACATTCGAAATGAGTGTAGGATCCCTATAGTGTTTTCTTGTGAATAACACTGTGGTAGAAACATTACATGCTTCTCCTATCCAAAATCACCAATCATC
This sequence comes from Protopterus annectens, assembly GCF_019279795.1. Taxonomy (NCBI): domain Eukaryota; kingdom Metazoa; phylum Chordata; order Ceratodontiformes; family Protopteridae; genus Protopterus; species Protopterus annectens. The sequence continues at coordinate 1,091,709,242 of NC_056727.1, read as the reverse complement.
CATGGGAACATATAGAAATCCACTTATGTTATTAATTGCTCAGTCAGGTTTTATCATCATGGAAAAATGACACTGCCCATCAGTAAACTCAGCAGTACATTAAATTAATGATGGTTACTGTATTAGTTGAAGGATTGCAGAATGGTGGTAGAATTGTAGCATTCCGTATCCCAGCACTGTTGTATTTATCATTAAAGTTTAACATTAGCGTGATCAACCATTCACAGCATCTGTTTAACAATATACAAAATTAACATGATGTAAATATTGCATTAGATCCTGTCTTACATATTATTTCATATTTTAGCAAACCACAGTTTACAAATAGTAATACTGACAAAGTCTATAATAGTTCTTTCTTTCACCACTACTTTGCAGAAGTCACCTTTACATAGGTTCATAGGTTGGTACTGGGCTATCTGCCCGAAGGCATATATTAGCCCAGCCATGTTGTGCAGTATTCACCGCCCCTTAAGTAGTTCCCTAGACCCTTGTACTAGCAGCTAGTACCCTTGGCCCCTATCTAGTAGTGCTGTTGGTGTGATCCCCGGTGAGAACTTTCTGTTACCCATCCACTCATCAAGGTTCCTCTTGAAGAGTGATAGTGAGGGGCTCTGTCTTATGTAGATCGGGACCCTGTTCCATAGTAAGGGAAGTCTCTGAGAAGGGAATCTATCCCTCCAGCATGTTCTATTCATTGTTGTGTTGAGGTTTATATCCCTAGAGCATGTAGCTTGAGTAGATTTGGTTTTGCTAAGATGGAGCATGTTCAACAATTCTGGGTTGGACATGGCTCTGTACGTTAGACAGAGATTGCCTCTGACAAAGTGGTATGCAATAGAGATCGCCTCTGACTGTTCTCTATTGCATACCACTTTGTCAGAGGCGATCTCTGTACGTTAGACAGAGATCGCCTCTGACAAAGTGGTATGCAATAGAGAACAGTCTTAGCTTTTTCAATCATGCTGCATAGGGCAACTGTTTGAGGCCAGTAATCCTCTTGGTTAGTACCTCTGAGGTCTCTCCAGCTGCTGGAGATGTCTAGCCAGGTACATTCCAATTGGTGCATTGTACTCAATAATGGGTCTGATGAGGGAAGAGTAGAGGGGCACCATTACATCTTTAGATCTTGATGCAAACCCTTTCATGATCAGATGGGTCACATAGAAGGATTTTCTAACCACTTTGGCAATGTGGTTATCAAAGGAAAGCTGACTATCTACTTGGGTCCCTAGATCCCTTATTTCTTCTTCAGATTTCAGGGGATTACCTCCTATGTTGTAGTTTGTGGGTACTGTTTTTTTTCCAAAGGGGATTACTACGCATTTTTTTTGCATTTAGCTTGAGACCATGGCTTTGATACCATGCATCAGTCTCAATTAGGCCCTTCTGGAGGATCTCCATGTTGTATGACATTTTTTTCCCCAAAAAGAGAATATATGAGAAACAGAGATTGTACCTTGAGGGTAAAATGTAGTTCATTTTCATGAAGCTATAATAAACATTTTATCAGTGAATTGAGCAGCCTTTCTGATGGAGTATCAAGTTAAACAGTGTAAAGAAACTGAGGAATGCAAAGATGAAATAGGTGAATACTAGGCTAACTGCCCTGTTGGACATTTTAAGCCAAGCCAATAACTCAAGATCAGAATCAAACCCTGTACCTTGTGTCTATAAGGTAAAAAAAAAAAAAAACATTATGCCAAACCCATACAAATTAAAGATCTGGTCCTTTTGGAACATGAATTCTGCAATGAGCGTTTCCAACACACTATGCTTGCACCCTCCTAATGTAAGTGAAATTATATGATGGATGGCATAAAGGAAATTGCTGGATTAATGGGATATGCAGTGGGCAGTAAATAGCAGTATATAAATAAATAAAACAGTGAGCCTGCATGTCTATGTTGTCTTATCCTACTTGTCTTTGTTTGTGTCATACATTACAAAGTGCTTTTAAACAGTGTCACTCAAATAAACACAGCACTGGGAACATAATCCGAAAAGGAGCTGTGCTAACTAAAAAACTTGATGAAGATGCTTTTGTTTGATAGCAATAGTATATGAAATGTCAGTCTTGGCTAGCCCTATGGACTACTTTGTTTTGCCATTGACTTCTGATTCTGAATGAGTGACAATGTTCCACAACTGCTGTATAGTATGACTCCGGCCCATCTTCTACTTACCTTGGCATATGTTTATTCAGTGCAGCTATGTACTCAGTGCCATTGTTTTACTATTTCATTTTGTTTGGCTGTGTTTTATCTTTAATGAATGATTTCTGTTTGTGAAGAATAATGCATATTTTCTCTTTGTTTTATACAGCTATTTCCTCTGATCAAATCTTTTCTTGCATAACCTCTTTTGACAATCATCTGATTTAGTCTGCTCATTTTTTTAAACAAGTTTATTTTTTTCAATAGAAAATCAATGAAGAATAGAACAGCTGCACAACAAATGCCTAATCATTGTACTAAGACTGTTTTGTTGAGTACCTGGCATAAGATATTGCCCATGTATTGCCTTCCAACATCACACCACATCACGCCTTTGTCATAATTATGTCATTCTAGTGTGTTTTGTAACCTTATTTCTTGTTTGGACTCTGCTATCTTACAGCTGGAAACAAGCTCTGCTAATTAGCATACTTACCTAATTAGTGCAAATAAATAGTTAAATAAGGGAACTCAGTATGGACGACTGAACTGGATCTTATTAATAATTACCATGTTATTATCCATACCACATAATATTTAGACTTCTCTGGCAACTGACTTCCACATCTCCCTACATAACTACTGTGTAAATAAACCTGTCCGGAAAGGACCTTGTTATGTACATTGCAATGTATTGCTTACACTCTTCTGTCTAAATGGTGCAGTGACTTAAATATCCCAGTAATCCCTGTGCTGGTTTTCTTGGCTTACACAGCTTACTGTCAATCATTACTGGAGAGCAAACAACGCTGAACTCTTGAACTCTGAACTTCTTGTATCTTTTACTAGCCAGGAACAAACCAGCTCATCACACCCATCTCTTGACCTATTTATCAAACTGTTCAATTACTGGCACACTCATATTTGATTCTGAAAGACCAAACAGCTGTGAGTTCCATTCCTATATTTGCATTCTTGGAACGTATAATGAAACTGCAGTCCAGCATAAATGGAGTACTGCACTCTTCAGGCTTCACTATGTGGATGACATAGTGACCTATGGTGCAGACTGCTCAAGCTGGTGACAATTCAGGTAGATGTCACAGGACCCATAGTACGTGTCTGACAAACAACCAGAGAATTTTCCCAATGCCCTAGACAAATTTCTCCCATTCTTTGTAAATGTTACTGTGCAAGTGGGAATTCCTGGGTATCAAGTAAACAAAAATGATAATAAGACACTATTAATTGAGTCGACATGCCACTCCCAACCTGCCAATTAAATTGACTAGTCTTTTCTTTAGGATACAATGTGTGCTTGCTTTATTTATTTATGGGGTAAGCCCTCTGGACACAAGTGTTCCATTTATGGGGTGACCTAGGACCGACTATTGCCTGGTTAAATGATTTTCTTGGGGTCACGCAGTAAGCAAATGGAGAAGGAAGGAATCAAACCCTGCACCTTCATACAGGAAGGAAGTTGTTAGCAGCTTAGAGAAATATTTTACTAATTGCCAGATTGTTTACTTTTTATTTTCCTTCATCCTAAAGAAATACATTTTCATTCTATACTGGTGTTCACATGGAATCCACACAAAACAACAAGTAAAGAATATGTTTCATCACCTCAGAAAACAGGACAACAATTATTTTTGATTTGAACAGTAAAAATGAGTTCAGTCCAGTATTACACAACACATATTCTTTCAACATTTGTTATTCATTCATAGATCAGATTTTGAAAAGATTCTAACATCTTCCTTTAAAAGATTCTAGTAATATTTGCAAGACTTTCCAAAACAACACAATTTCACCTTGCTCACCAACACATTGCTCTATGTTCTTACAGTCTAGTAGTTTGTTTTACAATATTCGTCTGCTTGTGGAAGTTTCATGTGATGATCCTTTCTTGCCTGTTAGTGGAAGAGATAAAAATGATTTACTCTTTGTTTAAAATATTTCTCTTTTCTTTAAAAGTGGTAAATCTGTATTTTGATATTTTTCTTACCTCAGCTATACACAGCACTACCTTGTGAGCAATAATTTCTATTTTTATCACATTATAATATCTTTTTAGCTACAAATACATTCAAAGCATTTCCTCATGGACCAGATTCCAAAACAATTTCTGCTGGGGACAAGGTGCTATAGCAAACCTGAAATACATATAAGAATAGGAGAGATTCTAAAAGAAAGCTTGCATGTGATTTATGTAAACAAGAAGTGTACACACAGCTACGGTCCTGTGTTGTAACTAATATGGATTCAAACACACTGCTGATGGGGTGCAATTTGCTTGTAAGAACTGCTATTATACCCAGCATACTGGCGCATTTGCAGGGCATCTGATAATTCTGCCATTGCCCTAAGATTCCAGCATTTTGGGTGAATACTGATGGCAGAGGGTTAGGAAGACTGAGTGGCCTAAACCACATCTCCTTTCTGGGAGAAGGGTGTGGGTTCATAGCTGTGCACTTGAGAGATAAGCATTGGCTAAGTACAAGTTTCTTAATTTCATGAAAGTGAACTATAGCTGTTCCACAACTCACTGAATCATATTGGACACATCATGCAGACATCTCTCAGTTTTCCCAGGAAGAGGCAGAGCATGTAGTAGTCTGTTGCTATCCACGGTAATAGCCATATGATGAATCTATTAACATACATAACTAGGTGTGTGACTGTGAGGAGGCTTTGTATGAAGCTCCCTGCATACTTTACTCATGTGCTAGACATAACCCTACCTATTGTGTTACTCCTAGCAGGACCACTAAAAAAATTACACTTGATCTTTGTTTTGTAGTTGGGGTGTACGATATAGGGAAATTTTAGGTGGATAAAATTATTAGATATTTTGTGATTTGATATTATGAGTTTTCAGTGTTTTGTGCTTTCAGTTTTTCAGATATTTTTGAGTTTTAGATATTTCCTAATATATATATATATATATATATATATATATATATATATATATATATATATATATATATATATACTTTGCCAGAGTCGGTCTTCATCTGCCACCATAGTGTTTTTTTTAGGCAATGTCATAAGAACAAAATTCCTGATGTAAAAATATCCTCTAAAAACAACCTGACGGTTATGCTGCTAAACCCTTGGAGTATAAACCAGAAACTGCGCTCATTGAAAGCAGTCCTCACCTCCAAAGATACTGACATCTGTGCAGTCACTGAGACCTTGTTTATGGCTGCAGAGAGCACCCCAGCTATACTAGGTTACATTTCCTTCCACACATTCAGACCACAAACTGAAGGCATGAGAATTAAAGGAGGTGGTGTATCAATATTCATTGAAGATAAATACACCTCTAGATTAATTAAACAGCACAATTCTCTTGAATTACTTCAGGTGCAATTGACTGTTGGCAAGATTCCTCTTCAGTTCATTGTCAGCTATAGGACCCCCCTCAATGAATCAGGACATACACTCAGCCTACTTGGAGCTACTTGAGTCAATCAACATACAACCAAAGACCCCGGTTTTGGGTGACTTTAATTACCCAACCATTGACTGGGTAAATTATAAATGTTCTAACTCACTTGCCCAAACGTTCCTGGATTTCGTTAAGTCCAATCCCTCGAACTAGCTGGTTGACACAGCCACAAGGGGCTCAAACATCCTGAATCTGGTGCTCACAAACATAGGGGACTGCTGCACCACCCCCATTGTGTGGCTATCCTTGGTGAGATATGATCACAAATCAGTCTTGCTAGAAGTAACTCTAACACAAGACTCCCTCTTAGCAATAAATAGACTAAAAAACTTCTCCAAGGCCAGTTACAACCTCTTATGTGACAGCATAAATAGCTTCATAGTCCCTCCCCTACTGATGGAGCAGGCACCTATGCTGAGTTATACACTAATGCTTTTTACGCGCACCTGTACAATTGTATTAACTCTGTCATACCTGATAGAACCAAAGCAAGATCTTCAGGGAAAAACAAACCTGCCTGATGGGCAACTGCCATTAATAGGCTATACAATAGGAGAAAGAAGTTGATGTCTAAATGTAGGAAGGAATGGTCTCAAAACTGGAAGCACTCCATCCCCAACTTAAACAAGCAAATAAGACTCCTAGTGAAGTTCTCCAAAGCTAACTTTGAATCTAAATTAGCTTCCCTAAGAATAACCACAAGGCATTCTTTCGTTACATCTGAACCTCAAAGGTAAGGCTCAGATTTGTGCTGAACTCATAGTTAATGGTACTACATATACAAAACCTGCTGGCTGACAGAGGTTCAGTGAAAACTTCACTCCCCTGTCTCCACCACATATACTTCAAAGCACCCCTAAACCCTGTCTCCCACCTAGTAGCACCAAGGAGCAGCTCTTAAACTCCCTCTCCAAGGCCAAAAACACAGACTGTATGGGACCAGACAACATCCTGGGATGTGTTCTACATGGGTTAAAACAGGAATTTGCATCACTATTGGGCACACTTCAATTACAGCCTAATCACTGACTTCATCCCAATGGAATGGAAAACAGCTGCTGTCGTTCCTTTGCACAAAGGGGGTGCACCACAGACATCGGAAACTATTGGCCCATTAGCCTGACCAGCCTTATCTGCAAGGCCATGGAACAAATCATCATGGACCTTATTAACAAAGATATATGAAATCTTCAAATGCTTGACCCCATCCAGTTTGGCTTTGTCAAGGGGAAATCATGCCTGTTAAACTTGGTGGACTTCTTCGACGCAGTCACCAAAATTCTAGACGAGGGCAAATCTGTGCATATAGCCTACCTAGATGTAGTCAAGGCCTTTGACACAATCCCCCACTCAGGCATCATTGATAAACTCATGCAGCTGGGTAGCAACCCATATATTGTCAGGTGGGCTGCAAACTAACTCACTGATAGAACTCATACTGTCAAAATAGGGGACTCCAGCTCCTCCAGCAGACCCGTAATCAGTGGTGCTCAACAGTGATCAGTTCTAGGACTCCTACTGTTCCTAATCTACTTCTCCCAAGTATTGGCTAAACCTAAAGGACTGTGGCTGACAAAGTTTGCTGATTATTGCAAACTGGGAGTGATCATTGAAACCCATAGGTATGTCAACATCCTGCATGAAAGTCTTACACAGACTAATGACTGGTGCCAAAGTCATGGTCTTAAACTTAATGCAAAAAAATGCATTATCATCCCCTTTGGCAAGGGTGATGTTCCTGCAAACTACCACATCAATAGCAATACCCTAAGCATGCAGTCAGTGGTGAGAAATCTGGGCACACGAGTCAACAGCAATCTTAACTTCAATCACCATGTCTCTACAATGGTAAGAAGAACATTTTATATTGCTCACCTAAGTAAGGGCATTGCCGCCAGAAAAAAAAGAGGTTATAACCCCTATACTCTTCCCTCATCAGGCCAATAATAGAGTACAACACTCCCTTTAGTATGTTCCTTTTCAAAGACCTGCAGCAATTGGAGAGACTACAAAGGTTCCTTACAAAGAAAATTCAGGGTCTTCAAAATCTGTCTTATGAGAACAGACTGAAATCATTGTCACTTTACTCTGTGTCATACAAATTGCTCAGAGGTGACCTGTGCCTTGCATTTAGAGCAATCTCTGACCTAGCTTTAATGGAAATGCTGCACATTTACAAGTCAAATGGCACACGGGTCAGTCACTCAAAGAGCCTTAACCTGGCATATGACATCAACAGAACTTGCTGGAGAGACAGATTTGTCTCACAGAGGTTGCCCTACCTTTGGAACAAGCTTCCTATTCATGTTAAACTAAGCCCCTAACTGAGCCAGTTTTAGCATAATTTGGATGACTGGATGGGTAATCGGAAATTCACCCTGGGGGTTCCACTATGTCCCTCTTGGACAGGGGCAATAGGTGCTAATTTTAGTGTCTGCTTGAACTAGACACCCTTGGGAACACAGGTTGAAATTGGCTAGGCTTGAAAGAAAAATAACTTCCAATGGAGAGAACAAAAGAAACTACAGGTGGTTCTTTACAAAATGAATAGATTGTTGCTAGAAGCAGCAGTAGATTTTAAGTCAGAGACCTTGAAGTAGCAGTAGAAGAAGATTTTAATTAAAACTACAAGTACTGAATCTTTGTAGTCAGGAGTTAAATAATTATTCAATTTATGTCCTGTCGAAAGAATTGCCATTTATTCAAATGTGCTTTCCAGCCTGGGACAATGGGTAGACTGAACTCATTAGACTGTGAAGAAATATTTGTCTGAGAGAATATGTTAATGTAAAATCTAAAATCTAAAACAAAATGAAGAAAGGGGCGTGTTGTCATCTTTTGAGAGTTTCATGAGGGTCTCTAAAATGTCTGATGACAATAATTTATTTGGTCTTTCCATTTATACATTTGATGATAATTTAACTCATTTAAATGACCATATATTTGAATTAGGTCAGGGATATCAACAAATTCATCTGACCTAACTGGATTTATAAAGTTCATTTTTGCCTCCTGTTTTTAACCCTATTATTTCTGTGTTTTAATAATTATGTAATATAGATTAATACAAAAAGTTTATCTCTCATATTTGATCAGAAAGATGTTACAATTCATCTAAAAGGCAGTGGAATGCTTTGATTATTCTTAAAAATGAATGAAGATAAACTTGTAGGTAAGGCAGATAAAGGAGAAAGTGTGAATATGGGCAGGTTTAGCCTATGCCTGTATTTTAAATCAAGAGAAAGAGTATCAAAGGGTTATAAAACAAATTTACAACAATTTGATAATGAATTGTAGGACTGGTTAATTAAAGGCAAAGATATTTTTTTACTGAGAAAGATATGGCTATGTTTCACAGTCTTCTTCTTCTTTCGGCTTTTTCCCGGTTAGGCGTCGCCACAGCGGATCATCTGTCTGCTCATGATCGGCAGTGGAGTTTTATGGTGTTGAGTTGCCAGCCTGGCACCCAACCTTCAACAGAAGGCACACACATGCACACACTCACACCTAGGGCCAATTTAGAGTGTCCAATTCACCTACTGCATGTCTTTAGGATGTGGGAGGAAACTGGAGCACCCGGAGGAAACTCACGGGATCACAGGAAGGACATGCAGATTCCACACAGAAGGCACCCCAGCTGAGAATCAAACCGGAGAACCTCTAGCTGTGAGGCAGCAATGCTAACCACTGCACCACCATGGCCGCCCTATGGCTAAGTTTCACAGTATGTATCCTAAATAGTCAATATTTTACATTATTCCTGAGATTCATAAATCTCTAACTATCCCCCTCAGATTGACAAATTATTTCAGGGCAGATGCTTTTCAGCAGAGTGCTAGTCTATTAAACCATTTTTAAAAATATTTTACTAGGAAATCTTTCTCATTTGTAAATAAGGCAGAAGTAGTGGAAATGTTTAAAAATGTTTAATGGGAACGTGAACATTATTGGATTAGTAAGGATGTAAAAAGTCTCTATACATCTCCCACTTGGCACATTATTTAAGAGAGGGTCCGTGCGCATTGTTTGTTCTTACATTGTTATTATTTTATTTAACACATAATCAGCCAGATTCAGAGAAGGTTACTGCAAGGGTATATGATGTGTACAACTAGTGGTAAACCTTTCTACATTCTCAGACAACACTATCATGCCTTTCACCTGTTCAGATTTTTGAAGACTGTCTAGATTTTTGCCACATATTTTTGTTCTGTCCCTCATAAAATTTGGAGTTTTCTGGAAACTCCGTGAGGATTGAAGCCACCAAATGATGATATACATTTGAGTTTCAGACTTCATATCCTTCAGAAAATGCATGTTAACACAAATCATGTTACTCTAACAATGCTCTAAGTTCATAAGAACAATATTTAATATCTGTCCCTATTTTTTGGCCTTTGTCCCTCATCATTTTGGGCTTTGTTCAGATATCTTCTTGAGAGGTATGCCCATCATAGTACTTTTGCATGAAGACATGCAACAGTACAGTGGACTGTCTCCATGGATGAGTTAAATGCTAACAAAGCATTCTGGGGGAGAGGCAAATATTAATTAACCATGGGCTCTGCCCTAGAACTGCCTACATTAAGGTATTTTTGCAGCCAAACAATTCAGAGAATTGCCTGGTGGTGTACAGTAGCACACATGCTCCTAGCCTATAATGGTAATGAACATGGCCAAAAGGCTTGATTTAGCCATTACTGTAGAGGTAAGTGCTGGTTAATTTAGTGGTCAGGTTGTGTTAGGGGATGTCTGAGTGCATGTATATAAGATGCTGCATGTGTCATTGCATGTGCAAGTGTAAACGCTTGAGAGATAGGAGTAGGGGGATAGTTGGGTGGCAGGTTAGGGTGTGTGTGTGTGTGTGTGTGTGTGTGTGTGTGTGTGTGTGTGTGTGTGTGTGTGTGTGTGTGTGTGTGTGTGTGTGTGTGTGCGTTTATGTATACCCCTAGCAACTAGCAAATAAGGGTCAGTAGAAAGCATTAGCCAGCAGAGAGAACACTAAATATGTGGATCTGAGGACCACTATCCACCTTAGATATCTTTAGATTATCATACCTTAATGGCACTTGGGGGTGACTAGACACCAGGGAACAACTTATCTCATACCACAATGGCACTTATGCATAACGGTGATTGGGAAGGACAGCTAGACACCAGGAAATAACTCATATTATACCTTAGCATCACGTATACATAATGGTAATGGGGGAGGACCACTAGACACTAAATAACAACTCATCTCATGCCTTAACAGCACATAGACATAATGATGATTGGGGGGACCACCAGACACCAGGGTTATTAGATATAACATGCCAAAAAAAGATTGAAGGAGGGAAACACAAAATAGTAGGGATATTATAAATAGTACGTATTAAAGCACTGAAATGCCATCCCTAGACACCAGGACTAAAATGTAAAAATATGTAAGATTAAAAAAAAAAAAATCTAGCAAAGTACAGTGGGGGCATGCTTTGAATCCTGTACCCTTGACACTAGAAAGACCAGCATTTACCTGCTGCACCAGCACAAAAGTTAGTGCAGAAAGTTTTTTTAAACATATAAGGAGGGTCATGGGCATTATTCAATGCATGCAGCAGTTCATGAGTTATGAAGGAGTGGGACATGAACAAGAAGCACAAATCTCAACTGTATAACACAAAAATTTAGGCAAAGCCAAAATTAATGGTGGGACAATGATACATGACCAGGGATATATTTTAATTATTCCCCTAACAAGCTTGGAATGTCCCTGGACTAACAGCATTTGCACTAGGTTGCATTTGCTGAAGGATATGATATATAAAACTCTATTATTTGTCAATAATGAATGACTGTAATCATCCATGAATTACCATGGCAAGGAAAAGGGAGGTATTGCGGATGTTCTGACATCAGGGATAGGTATGGGATTTATTTTGTGTGTGTGGGGGGTGTATTTTACTGTGTGTGTGTGTGTGTGTGTGTGTGTGTGTGTGTGTGTGTGTGTGTGTGTGTGTGTGTGAGAGCGAATCAGGAAGGTACCTGTGCTAACACAATGCAATGGCTGCCAGTGTTAACTGCCAGAGGAAATTACTAATCTGCACTCATGCTACTTAGCAATTCAGAGACGTGCAAATTAGTCGATAATGAGGTCCTTCCTCATTGTGGCAAATGTGTCTCTGAATCACAAAATACTGCTTCCAGAAACAGGACCTTTTCCTTACAGTCCTTAACATGAGTGGAGTTCATTCTGAAGCCCAGAGAATATATTTCTTTATAATAATAAATGGTTTATACAAAGAAATTGGACAATAGTGAGGACTCTATTTGCCCCAGCATAAGCAAATATATTTATGTAAGAATTTGAAGGAAGATATATATATATATATATATATATATATATATATATATATATATATATATATATATATATATATATATAAAATGAAGAATATACATGGTCAGGTTGTTGATTATGTATGATATATTGATGATTTGTTTTTATATCAAGGAAATAGTAGTTGTGCTAAAACATTTGCTGATAAGTTGAATTTGAATGGGTGGGAGAATCAAGTTTTCCTTTGAAATTCCTTTGACATTTTAAGAACAGAAGAAGATTTTTTTGGCACAACATGGAAATAAAAAGATGGAAAGTTATTAAATATGTTTACTTGGGAAAATACTTTTCTCAATGCTAAGTTGCCTACACCCAACTTTTAATTCAGTCATTGCCATTGGGTACATTTATTAGGTTAAAATGTAATACAGCTAATGAAAAACAGTTGATAAGGTAGTAAACAGTATGATACTGAGACTTAAGGTCAGAGTCTATTCAGTAATATTATTGAAAGAAATAAAAAAGTTTAACATCTGAATATGTTGAATGGATAAGTGAAGAAAATATGAAACTGAACAAACAAAATAGTATGTCCAAAGCAGAAGTAGATAAATTATTCTGTGTAGTGAAATATTCTACCTATTCTAATACAGTTTAAGTTAATAAGTTTAATGATAGTGATTTAAATAGGCATTTGTGGTATATTATGCTCTTTATTTGACAGGGTTGATTCACATTTGTAATGAATAATTAATAAGGTGCTTCTGCTTGTTAAAGTATTTAAGTGCTTGATTAAGAAAATGTACTACTTTACTCCCTAGAAGGCAGACGGCTGAAGTGCTAGAGGTAATATAGTCAGTGACGTAATGTATTTGTTCTGGTCCATGTATGGTTTGTTATTTTTCATTCAAGTCTGTCAAGTAACCAATTAAAGATACATAGACCCTTTCAGATTACCACGTCAGGACTTATCTGCTGTCAGTTACTTTTTGCATTATGTCATAAAATTGTTCAAAACCGGTATTGGTTCATTTAAAGATTCAGTGTCAAGACAGGAGGCAGGAATATTCTAGTAGCCAAATTTGATAAGTCAGTTTTTACTCTTATGGCATTAGGACTGTTTCTATCCAGCCTTGGGTTTTCTTTGATTTCAGCTTTGCCTGCTATATTTACTATATTATATTTTTGCACTTCTTATACAGAGGAAAGCTGGGCCTAGTAATTAATTTAGTCTAAAATAGTCAGAAAGTAGCTCTCAAGTCAGTGTTATTCAGCAAGCAATTATAATATTTTGAAACACTTCATATTTCCCCTTTTCTAACTTGTATCTTATTTGCATATTTTATAATAAACTTTATTAATCAACTTTTTTAGTAAAGAATTATATATATTCAGTTTAAAGGTTTGTGGTTACCTACTGAATTTTTATTGATAAGGGTACTGCTACCTATTGGGGTCTATGCTATATGTTCGAACGCTTAATTATTCGAACCATTAATGATCGACCTTTAGTGATCGAACAATTAAATGTATGAACATATAAAAAATTAATATTTACAAAAAAAAAAAGAAAATGTAAAGGGTGTAAGCAGGGGGGTAATCACCCCCTGTAGCCCCCACACCCCCCGCTACTTAAATATACAAACTCCGAGATCACACTTCAGTGTGCTACAGTGCGGAAATGGAAACTTGCCCATTTCCTACACTGTAGCACAATCTTGGAGTTGGTATATTTAAGTAGTGGAGCGGTGTGGGGGGTGCAGCCCCCAACATGGTGGGTGCAGGGGGGCTTGGCCCCCTGCTTACACCCTTTAGTTTTTTTTTTTTTTTTTTTTTAAATATTCGAACATTTAAAGGGGAACAGCATCCTTAAGGGCGTAGGTCAGCCACAACATCTGCTGCTAGCCAATGTGGACATGCCTGATCATGCTCCCATACCTCCACCATGTACAGCTCACACCTGTTTGACATACTAAGATGTAGAGCTAGCACTGAGCTTGTGTGTGTCATGCAGACTCTGACACATCACTTTCACATGGAGGACCCCTACAGACATACACACACACACACACACACACACACACACACACACACACACACACACACACACACTCCACCCTTTTGTGCCAGCCTAGGCCTCATGCACCCCAAGCACCCTGTGCAAGTGATGATAACTGTACCATATCACTGTTTTCTCTGTTTTGGATTCTGGGATACAAAAGCTTTGTGTCTGATGCACAGGGTGCATACATACATTAGTGCCTAGTATAGCTGCATTTGTGTTGTTGAATTGATAATTGTATCTGTCACTTATTTTGGCATATTTGCCTTGCCAAGTTATACAGTGGATAGCATCATCATGTCAGTATTTTCTATTGTATTGTTTTCTAAGGGTTGTGATGTCAGGAACTGCAATGTGTCTCCTTACTGCTATGTGAGTCACTACTTTACAATTTTTCTTTAATGTTTTCCATTACAAATGTATGGTGCACATCATAAGACACGCCATCACATTCAGATCTCAGGATTGTATGACAGCACTGTACTCAGAGTCATTAGAACAGTAATACAGTATAATGTTCTCTTTTTTTCATGAAGCTAACTGGACACATGCAGCAGCTGGACAGACCACAGGGCATTCTTATCACGATAACACAGGGACTACTAACCATGATATGCTGTATGTGGGTAGATTAAAAGACATGTTACTGTCATTGTCTGGTATTGCATTAAGTTGTAACTGTTATTGTAAGCCCCTTAGTTTTGGTTTAAGCACTTGGGTTTCAGACCAGTTGTCTTACATTAAAAAGGTTTGTAGTTTACCCTCTTGTGGGAGGAGACAGTAGCATCTGCCCTTCTGAGCTGGGAATTGCTGGTTAAATGCGTATTGTGCCTGTTGTTGTAAGTGTCTTTCTTATGATGGTTTAAGCACTTGGCCTCCAAACCAGTTATTTTACATTAGAAAGGTTTGTGGTGTGGACTCTTGTGGCAGGAGAGGATAGCCTATACCCTTCTAAGCTGCTGGGTGAAGGCTTATTGTGTCTGTTATTCTGAAAGTGTCTTAGTTCTGGTTTAAGCACTTGAATTCCAGACAACTTATTTCACACTAGGAAGGTTTGCTGTCTACACTCATGTTTGAGTATTCTACCAAACTGCTACTTTATTTAAAATGTTTTTTTTTTTCTGCTGTTGTTATTGTGATTTTTTTGCACTTTGAATTTCTAGTACTTATGCATTTTGTAGCATAAGCCTGATTCATGCTTTCTGAATCTACACCCTTTGGTAACATTTGAACATTAAAATCATCCATCTTACATTAACAAGGCCCCCCCTGCACCCTTGTGGCAGATGTGTGCAGCCAAGGACCCATCTGAGTTGTAGATCACTGGAATAAGGCTCAGTCTTAGCCTTTCACTTTGTTTACTTGTTTAAAATCATTTAAAATAGCTTGTATTACAGTGTTGTGTTTGGCTGGGTTTGCACTCAGTTTACTAGAGCTGCTAAGAGCTTGCACTGTTGCCCTGAGAGCAGTTCAATTGTGCATTGTGAAACCTTGATAATTGTTTCTATTCCTAGCTCTCCATAGAAGAGACACATGTTTATTATCTTACAGCAAAGCCTAGTCCATCTAACCCACTCCCCACTAGTTACTACAGTATAGACCTTCCATAATGGATGTACACTTTCCCACCATCTCTCCAGGCAGCCTGATTTACATGGACATCCTGAGGCAATGTAGCAATTGCCTCATGTATACTTATAACAAGTCACTGCTAAAACAAACTAATACAACATGTGAGATCTGTAGCTATACTATGAATTTGGAATCAGTTCTGTCAAATAACAACAAGCCAGATATCAAACATGTTGTCAGCACACACACATCACCTCATGCACATAACAAGCTCGCAACACATAATCCCACATACTCAGAAGTACTAGCTACAAGCCTACCTAAAGATCAAAGACCTCCCAAGTGCAAATCTACTGCACACACAGCAGACCCAAGAAAATCCACTGCACATAATAATACATACAACAGTGACTCAGTCAATAGGCCATTGAGGCAAAACACCTCAAAACCAAATGTCTTGATCATAAGTAACTCCATATTGAGACACACAGATGTCCCCCTCACCAGGCTGGACAAGGAGAAGGTCAAGGCCAGCAACTTGTCAGTTCATAGGTTTATAGGTTCATACTAGGCTATCTGCCCTAGGGCATTTATAAGCCTAGCCAGAGTGTGCTTGGCTTTCGCCACCCATTTTAAATTACTTTTGCTATGCCTTTTTTTGAGGTTAGTATACTGTGCCTCTGTCTAACAGTGACACAGAAGTGATAGCCGGGGTAAACCTACGATCTCCCATCCACTCATCAAGATTCCTCTTGAAGAGAGTCAATGTGGGACTCTGCCTAACCTGGACTGGGATTTTATTCCAGAGTGAAGGGAGCCTCTGAGTTATGAATCTGTCCCTCCAGCATGTCCTATTTATTTCAGTGCTGAGGTTCAAGTCTCGGCGCATAGCTCGATGGGATTTGGATTTTCTGAGGTGCAGCATGTCCATTAATTCCGGGTTGGACATGGCTTTATATGTCAGGCACAGATCGCCTCTGAGCAGGCGGTATGCCACTGAGTAGAGCTGGAGTTTCTTTAACTGGGCAGCATATGGCATCTGTTTGAGCCCTTTGATCCTCTTGGTGAGGTACTTTTGGGGTCTTTCCAGTTGCTGCAGGTGTCTGGTAAGGTACATCCCAAAAGGGGCATTGTACTCAATTATGGGCCTGATGAGGGATGAGTAAAGAGGCACGATGACCTCCCTGATCTAGATGTGAATCCCTTCATGATTAGGTGGGCTATATAAAATGTTTTTCTAACCACTTTGGCCACGTGGTTGTCAAATGAGAGATTGCTATCAACTTGGGTCCCCAGGTCCCTAATGACTTCTTCTGTACTTAATGGGTTACCACCTATGTGATAATTTGTGGGCACTTTGTTTTGCCAAAGGGGATGACTATACACTTTTGGCGTTTAGCTTGAGGCCATGGCTCTGGCACCAGTTGTCTGTTTCTATGAGGCCCTTTTGGAGGATGCTTGTGTCAGCTGGAGAGTTGATTATGGCACCCAGTTTGCAGTCATCTGCGAACTTGGTCAGCCACAGTCCTTCCGTGTTGGCCTGTACTGCCGAGAAATATATACCGAACAAGAGAGGTCCCAGGACTGAGCCTTGTGGGATGCCACTTGTAACTGGTTTGGAGTCTGACATGGCTCCAGCAATTCTAACCATGTGGGTTCTGTCCTTGAGCCAGTTTGCAACCCATCTAGTGACATAGGGGTTTATATTTAAGCTGGTGAGCTTATCTATAATGCCCGAGTGGGGTATTGTATCGAAGGCTTTTGCGAGGTCCAGGTAGGCAGTGTGGACCACCTTCCCCTCGTCAATGGCCTTGGTGACTGTTTCAAAGAAATCGACCAGGTTTAAGAGGCAGGATCTGCCCTTAACAAAGCCAAACTGGGTAGGATCCAGTGTCTGTAGGTCCCCAATATCTTTATTTATGAGGTCCAAGATGATCCTTTCCATAGCTTTGCAGAACAAGCTAGTCAGGCTTATGGGGTGATAGTTTCCAGGATCCGTTGAGGCACCACCTTTGTGGAGAGGGACCACTGTTGCTGTATGCCACTCTTTGGGTACATATCCTGTAGTAAGGCTAAGATTGAACAGTAGTTTTATGTTTGGGTTTAGCTCTTCTTGGAGTTCATGTAGGACAGCCCGGGACATCATCTGGTCCCATTGATGCTGTGTTTTTGCTTTGGAGAGGCGGCTCTTACCTGAACATCTGAGATGTCAGGGGCAGCACTCTGTTGGGATAGATATTTGCCCTTTTGGTGGGGGAAGTTTGCACTGAATCTGTCAGCTAGGATGTTGGCAATGTCTGTGGGCTCAGTGTATTTTTGTCATTTTGGACCAATTCTGAGCATATCTGGGAATTCCCACCCAGGTTCCTAACATAACTAAAGAAAGCCTTGTGATTATCCTTAGTGTCCTGTGCAATTTTTCTCTCGAAGCTGGCCTTAGATGATTTTATGAGTGCCCGTAGTTTTTTGCTAATACTGATCAGAGATGCCTTCCCTTTTTGGGATTTTGCTCTATCATGTAGTAGCTTCCTCCTTCTATTGTATAGTTTGTTTATGGCTGGGGTCCACCAGACAAGATGTCTGCCTTTGGAGGACTGGGTCTTGGTTTTATTTGGGATTGCATGATCCATGCATTCCTGAAGGTGTTCATAGAATGCGTTTATAAAGGATTCTGCAGTCTGGGCCGTATTTTCCACAGGCCTGAGGGCTTTGAAGGATTCCGCCTCAGTTTTGAGGCATGTGAAATTTGCTTTAGAGAAGTTTTTCACTGTGGTTTTCTGGGCAGGGGGTGGGGTCGGGATGTGAATATCCAGTGAGATTAGTTTATGGTCTGATCTTACCAGTGAGGGATACACTTCTGTTCTGGAGCATAGTGTCCCCATGTTGGTGATGATCAGGTCCAGTATGTTTTCCCCTCTTGTGGGAGTGGTAACAAGTTGTTCCATAGCATTTGAGTTTATAAATTCTAGGAACCTTTGGGCTAGGGTGTTGGAGCTAGAGTAATGCATCCCAGTCTATGTTTGGGTAGTTGAAGTCGCCCAATATAATGGTGTTTGGAGAGACCTTCATATTTTCCAGTATTCTCAGGAAGGCCGAGTGGGGTTCCTGTGTTAGGTAGGGTGGTCTGTAGCAGGATATAAACTGGAAGGAAGTTTTACCCACTGTTAGTTGCACATGGATAGTCTCTGATGCTTCGTGCTGTGCCACTAACCTGGAGGTGTGGGTATCTTTGACGAATATTGATACTCCCCCTCCTTTTGTGGTTCATCCAAGTTTTGGGGCCGAAATGCATGGTATGAGGTATAACCTGGTAGTGCTAGGGTGCTCTCGGGAGCCTTGAACCAGGTTTCTGTTACTGCACAGATATCGATGTTCTCCATGCTAAGGAGAGTTTCGCATGCGTGCATCTTGAGGTTTAGACTTCTGGCGTTGAGTAGCATTACTCTTAGTTTCTTATCCCTTGTGATACCTATGGAGGTGGGTTTGTCTTTTGAGCCCTGCCTAAAAAAGGCACTATGGGGGTAGCAAGAGCCTTTGCCAATATCCAAAAGCCCAGGGGTGACAGGTGCAAGCCATCCTTAGCGAAGCATCGTGGCTTGTCAAGCATGTCATCCCAGGCTGACAGGCATTGGATCCCCTTTTGATCATCTTGTCTTCATATTGTGGCATCATTCTTGGTGAGGGTAAGATGCTACTCAAGGTCAGGGTCATACCGGCCTGGGCTACATGCTCAGAGAGCTCCTCTATGTCTCTTTTCATGTAGTCCAGGAAGGTACGTCTCAGGTCATTCACACCAGCATGGACAATGACTGAGTCATATTTGTACTTGCCTTGGAGTGACCTGAGTGCTTGTGTTATGTGGCGGATCCTAGCAGGCAGCTCACCGTGACCTTCTCCTTGTTCTGCCTGGTGAGCGGGACGTCAGTGTGCCTGACGATAGAGTCACCTATTACAAGTGTATCAGGTTTGTTGTTTAACCTTAAGGGCTGTGACTGTTCGGCACACTGGCTTTGTGAGCTATGTGTTGCACGTGTTTTGTTTTGGGATAGCAGTTGCTTGGGTGTCTGCTTTGGAGGTCTCTGCTGCTTAGGCAGATTTTTATTTAGAGCCTCTGAGTATGTTTTGTGTGTTTATGTGTTTGGTTTGTTGTTGTGGTAGGTCTATGTGAGACTGGAATTGTAGTGAGTGTGGTTTCCTTCTCCTCCTGACTGGTTACGCCAGTACTGAGTTAAGAGAGCTTAGCCTCCAGTTTGGCTATATGGTTGCATCTCTCACATGTGTTGGAATTTGTTGGGAGGAGGAGAGGGTTGTCTGTGTACATGAGGCAGTTGTAACATTGCCTCAAGATTCCCAGATTCACCAGCTGGACCGGAGAGGAGATTGACAACTGACCTTTGGACATGCTAGAATAGTATTGGGAATTCCTTTTTAATTGAAAAAAGGGCCAATGGGGAACAAGGTACTCAATGGGAGTTTGTAAGGGTGTAGTGCTTTTAATTTTTCAGAGCTGACTTATATAATTGCTTTAGTGAGCAAGTGCCAGGTAACTTAAATGCAATGTGTTACAGGTAACTTAAATGCAAAAACGACAAACAGTAACTTTCTTTCAAGTGAAACAAGGAAATAAGTACAGTAAGCAATGCAGATATCACTAGGGATCCACAGAAGTGCTAAAAGGCCGCCTTTTAGGTGGAATTAGCATTTCAGGGAAATAAACAAACAAGCATACAAACAAAGCTAGATTCAGCAGGCATGGATCTAGTCTATGCTACAGCAAACAAGGTGTACCAATTTCAGTAAGAAACAGTTAGAATATGCAGGCACTATAAGCCTTTAACCAGAAATTCCCAGCTCAGAAGGGCAGAGTCCAGCCTCTCCTCCCACAAGAGTGCAGACCCCGATCCTTCTTAATGTAAAATAACTGGCCTGAAGCCCAAGTGCTTAAACCAGAACTAATACACTTTTAGAATAACAGACACTGAGCCCTCAATCAGCAGTTCCCAACTTAGAAGGATGTAAGCTACCTGTCCTGCCACCACAGTGCAGGCCACAAACCTTCCTAATGTAAAACAACTGGTCTGAAGCCCAAGTGCTTAATCCAAAAGACTTAGAAATGATAGCTACACTTTAATCAAGTTACTACCAAGCAGTAATAAATACAACTGAATACTTTAAAGAATGCCTAGATTAGTGCTCAAGTTATACAAACAAAGCAAGATTCAGCAGGCCTGGATCTAGTCTATGCTACAGCAGACAAGGTGTACCAATTTCAGTAAGAAGCAGTTCAAATATGCAGGCACTATAAGCCTTTAATCAGAAATTCCCAGCTCAGAAGGACAGAGTCCAGCCTCTCCTCCCACAAGAGTGCAGAACATGAACCCTCTTAATGTAAAATAACTGGCCTCAAGCCCAAGTGCTTAAACCAGAATTAATACACTTTTAGAATAACAGACACTGAGCCCTCAATCAGCAGTTGCCAACTTAGAAGGATTTAAGCTACCTGTTCTGCCACTACAGTGCAGCCCACAAACCTTCTTAATGTAAAACTGGTCTGAAGCCCAGGTGCTTAAACTAAAAGGCTTAGAATGAGTTACACCAAGCAGTAATAAATACAACTGAGTACTTTTAAGATGATGCAAAAGCAAAATAAAGTAGGAAAAAACACAAATACAGTAAAAGCAGATATATATATTTTTTTTTGTGGAAAGAGAGAAAGGAAAGAGAGAAAGGAGTAGCAGAAACTAATCTGATTGGCCTTCTCAAATGCTATACCTGTACTGGGTAGAATGAGGTAATGACACTAGACTGGGAGGAGGGTCCCAGATCAAATTTACATTAGGGGCGGGCAACTGCAAAGCCACCAACTATAAAAACACTATACCAACAGGGAGGGAGGGTGGAAAACAAACTGCAGAAATGTTACTCACAGCTGAAAAGCAGCAGTGAGCCTTTAAATGAAAGTTTTAAACAGCTAAAGGAGCCACTAGAAAAAAGAGTTTAACTGCAACAAGTTATCATAAACAAACAACCCAACAGATGCTTAATAAGACTGGACAATTTCCAGTTAATACCTCACACACAGTGAAACTAGCTAGAAAAAATACACATTACACAAAGTGCTATAAATAACAAAGAAATAAAGAACAAAATAAACAAAAAACAGGATACTTAATGTTATATATTATAGCTTAGAGTTTGCTGAGTGTCCTTCCATCGTTTAGCTCAGTGTAAAATGGCAGAACACTCACAACTGAGCTTCTTAGGTAACATAAAGTTGAAACCTGAGACAGCTTTTAAGAAAGAAATCTCAAAAGAACCAATGAGCTGCTTAGTCTAAGCTGTAGTCCAGGAGACCTCAGTCAGCCAATGACCTCAAACAATTCTCTCTCACTGAAATGCCTGATGGCTTTGGCTAAAAAAAGATGTCCCTGAATTATGTGCTCAGACACACAGCCTCCACAAACACTAGGCCCAAATACAAGCCTGAATATGGAAATGCTACAAATATCCCACTACTTAGAACAAACTGCAGAAATGTTACTCACAGCTGAAAAGCAGCAGTGAGCCTTTAAATGAAAGTTTTAAACAGCTAAAGGAGCCACTAGAAAAAAGAGTTTAACTGCAACAAGTTATCATAAACAAACAACCCAACAGATGCTTAATAAGAGTGGACAATTTCCAGTTAATAACTCACACACAGTGAAACTAGCTAGAAAAATACACAGTACACAAAGTGCTATAAATAACAAAGAAATAAAGAACAAAATAAACAAAAAACAGGATACTTAATGTTATATATTATAGCTCCGAGTTTGCTGAGTGTCCTTCCTTTGATTAGCTCAGTGTAAAATGGCAGAACACTCACAACTGAGCTTCTTAGGTAACAGAAAGTTGAAACCTGAGACAGCTTTTAAGAAAGAAATCTCCAAAGAACCAATGAGGTGCTTAGTCTAAGCTGTAGTCCAGGAGACCTCAGTCAGCCAATGACCTCAAACAATTCTCTCTCACTGAAATGCCTGATGGCTTTGGCTAAAACAAGATGTCCCTGAATTATGTGCTCAGACACACAGCCTCCACAAACACTAGGCCCAAATACAAGCCTGAATATGGAAATGCTACAAATATCCCCACTACTTAGAACAAACTGCAGAAATGTTACTCACAGCTGAAAAGCAGCAGTGAGCCTTTAAATGAAAGTTTTAAACAGCTAAAGGAGCCACTAGATAAAAGAGTTTAACTGCAACAAGTTATCATAAACAAACAACCCAACAGATGCTTAATAAGAGTGGACAGTTTCCAGTTAATACCTCACACACAGTGAAACTAGCTAGAAAAATACACAGTACACAAAGTGCTATAAATAACAAAGAAATAAAGAACAAAATAAACAAAAAACAGGATACTTAGTGTTATATATTATAGCTTTGAGTTTGCTGAGTGTCCTTCCTTCGATTAGCTCAGTGTAAAATGGCAGAACACTCACAACTGAGCTTCTTAGGTAACAGAAAGTTGAAACCTGAGGTCCATCAGATCACACACTCACACGCACACACACACACACACACACACACACACACACACACACACACACACACACACACACACACACACACACACACAAAAACTCAAGTCTCTCAACAAAAGTACCGTTATGACTCTGTTATAGTCCATGTTGCAATGAATGACTGGAAATTTACCTCACTGTACTATATGAAGAGACATGACTGAGCTCTCAGACTATCTTTCCCAGGCAGGTATAGGCATTTGTATCATATAACCCTACCCATACTACTATTAACTCCCCAAATTCATCTCTGATCACATGCTGGAGCTCTGATCCCCTTTAGGCTTGGTCATCTGAAAGGGTAATTTTAACTGTAGAATCTTACTTGATATATTTTCTTTTCTTACCAATGTATGACTGACATTGTCTTTTTACCCATGTTCTATATCTTCTTTTACCTGGAGTGTTTTTATTAATTTATTGTTATATTACTATGCTCAGCATACATGATGTAACCTGTTTTGTGTATTATGCTGGATGTACTGTATTTGTATAACTTGATGTTGGAGCTTTTCTCCCCGGACCTCCGCTGAAAATGGACCTGGTCCAGTCGGAATTTCCAGGTTAACAAATGTAAAATAAATAAATAAAAATATGTCCCTAGCTCCAAGCAGCATTCCACCTTCACCCAGGATGATGCCTCAGTATAAACAAAACATGAGTGACCTCAACAATTGGCTTAGCTACTGTTGCAATCCAGGGGGATCCAGTATCTATCAGCCTGAGAGGATATGGTTGACAGACCACACTACTTTGCCACAGATGGTCTTCACCTGTCACAGCTTGACTTTTGGTTGCTGGCAAAGGTATTTGCCTCCCCTATAGTGGCCTTTTTAGGGAATTTCAGAACTAAATTTCCAACATAAAAAAATCCATTAGAGAGAAATCAAAGGTTATGCTGTTCAATGCAAGGAGTGTAAGTCAGAAACTGCACTCAGTGGAAGCACTCCTTACCTTGGAAGATGCTCATGTCTATGCAGTCACAGAGACATGGTTCAAAGTCACAGATACCCCCACCCCCCCAGCCATGCAAGGTTACAATGCCTTCCACACATTCAGATATCAAAATGGGCATGAAAGAAGCAAAGGTGGAGGTGTATACATCTTAATTAAAGACAAATACACCTTAAGACTGGCCAAACAGTAAGATTCATAGCACTACTCCAAGTTCAACTAACTGTAGGTACAACACCCTTCCATATTCACCACCATGAACCACGAGAACCACTCTGCCTACATGGACCCACTTGAATCACCCACTATACAGCCAAATACGTTGGTCATATCCACTATCC
This sequence comes from Protopterus annectens, assembly GCF_019279795.1. Lineage (NCBI taxonomy): Eukaryota > Metazoa > Chordata > Ceratodontiformes > Protopteridae > Protopterus > Protopterus annectens. The sequence continues at coordinate 1,091,684,817 of NC_056727.1, read as the reverse complement.
TTCCATCAACTGGGAGTCATATATGAGCACAACCATGCTCACCCTAAGGTTCCTGGACTTTGTTAAAGCACATGCTTTGTAACCAATTGTCTGCACCCCTACAGGGGGCTTAAATGTCCTAGACTTAGTACTCGCCAACACAGGAGGTCTCTGTACTAACCACTGTGTGTTGTCCTCCTTGGTCAGACCCCATCAGAATCCAGTCTTGTTTGAATTAATGATCATACCTGACACCCCTTCAAGAACAGAAAGGATGAAATATTTCTCCAAAGGAAATTAATTCTCCCTAAGTGATGACATAAATAGTTGCAACCCCCCTGTTTCCACTGTTAACAATTACTGCTAGGCAGAGGTGTACACAAATGGCCGGTATAAACACCTCTCCAAATGTATAGAGTCAGCTGAACCTGATCGGATGAAAACAAGTTTCTCACAGAAAAACAAGCCATCCTGGTGGGCATCAAGCATAAATAGGTTATACAACAAGTGGAAAAAAAGTAATGCCTAAGAACAACAGGAAACTGACTCAGCAGAGAAAGGAAACCCTCCACAGCTTGAACAAGCAAATAAGCTAATGCCTAAGAACAACAGGAAACTGACTCAGCAGAGAAAGGAAACCCTCCACAGCTTGAAGAAGCAAATTAGCTATCAAGTAAAGTCCTCTAAAGACAAGTACAAAGCTAAACTAGCATCCCTAGCTAAAGATAATCAGGTGGTATTCTTTAACTACATCAGACATCTAAAAGGGAAGGGCCAGCTTTGTGCCAAGCTAGTAGTGGATGGTACCACTCATACTGACCCCGAGGACATTGCCAACCTGTTAGCAGACTGATTTGAGGCAACCTTCACCACCCCTGTCTCCACCAGACATACCCCAAAGCATACCTGTCACCAGTTCTCTACCTATTATCTCTAAAGAGCAGGTCATAACTGTCATGAAAGGAGATACTACCAGCCCAGCTATCTGGAATTTTGTAAATAATTATATGTCATTTGTGAATATCAACATGGTTCATATGCTTGTGTTTCAAATGTATTAGAACTGTATGTTATGTGTATATCAAACTAGGTGGGTACAGACATGTATGTGAAAAGGATTTGTAAAGTACTGAGCTTAAAGATATATCCACAGTGTACCCTACTGGAAAAGAACAAAAATGCATATACACTATTTTAACTGTTTAAATGTATATATTTTAACAGTAGCAACTGGGACACAGGAGCTTAACTTCAGAAAAATATTTGAAATTAAATTACTTTATGGCTGGGCCATAAAAATATGTTATCTTTCAGTTTCAATGCAGTAATAGACACAATGTCTATACAAGGGAGCTTTCTCTGTTGTGAAATAATTACTAGTTTTGAAATGTGTAGGAAGGTAATTATTTTATGATTTCCATGATCTGCCTGTATCTGATGGAAAGGCCATTGTCTATGTATTTGCACAGGTAGCTGCTAAATGCTACCAGCTGGCAATAATGGCTGCTTTGAGCCTGGAAACTGAAGTCAGATGACAAGAAATTATACCATTCTGCAAGTATCCCAACAGAAATATTTGAGATATTAATTTGGGAAGCCTCTGAGTGAGAGATAACATTCTGCATTTTGACTTTGACCTGACAACATCAACATCTACTTACCACATCTGCCTTGCTTGCTCTGTAAGTAAGTTAACTAGGATATAGCAATTCTCTAGATATAGTTAGAAATATAGCAAAGCTTAATTTAAATGTTTTCATTTATTTATTTGAGACTGTACTGCAATGCTGTTTTAAATATTTCCTGTGATTTTGAACGCTGATATCACTGTACATATATATTTAGTATTGTCTTGTCCTTTTATTATTTATTATTAAATATATTTAAACATTTCATGTGGCTGATCTTTGTGAGACATATTTAAATTCTGAGAGTACTTGCATATTTATTTGGTGACACTGTGTAGGCCACTCCTAATAGCCTTGCTCTTGGTTAAACTACTATACACAGTAAGATTGGAGACTGTTTGTTAAGGGCCTTAAAGTAGCTGATAAGGAGTGGCTAGTGGCAGTACAAACTACCTTATAGTCTGGGCAGAAGGGGGCACAGCTAGTAAACCTGTGCCAGCATTTTCCAGGTGTGTGTGTGTGTGTGTGTGTGTGTGTGTGTGTGTGTGTGTGTGTGTGTGTGTGTGTGTGTCTGTGTGTGTGTCTGTGTGTGTATAAATCAAATATCAAAGAGTGTGTGTATCAACTATTTTTGCAGGGACACAAAGCACTGTTTGGACAGAGAGGGTGCTGGAGGTTTTGGCTTGGCCACTCAGCTGAGATCTCAACTCTATAGCTGTGTTAGTGGGGAGTCTTACTGGGAATCTGGAGAAAGAGGGAAAAAACAGCCCTGGACTGACTCTGGTCTCTGTGTGCTCTTAAGGGAAATTGCACTTGATGCAGAGCTGCACCTGGAAGTACTGTGTGTGTACTTCTGATTCACCCAATGTATGTCCCCACTGGTGCTAGTAGTGAGGATTGAGGCTGGTTGATTACTGTTGCCAGTGGTGGGACATCACAATAACCACCCTCTCCATGGCCAAAAACACAGCCTCTAAAGGATCAGATAACATCCTTGGTAGCCTACTAAATGGTCTAAAGCAGTAGCTAGCAGAACTAGTTGGCACTCTCTTCAACCACAATGTAAGCACTGGCTTTGTCCCAGTAGAGTGTAACACAGCAACATTAATTCCCTTGTACAAAAGGGGTCTGTCAACTGACCCTGGGCACTATAGACCCCTAAGCCTCACCAGCCATATCTACCATGCCATGGAGAGAATAATCATGGACTTTATCGACAAAGATATAGGTGACTTTCATATTCTTGACCTGATATAATTTGGCTTTGTTAAGGGTAGATCAGAATTATTAAACCTGGTGGACTTCTTTGGGAATGTCACCAAAGCCCTGGATGAAACCAAAACACTACATGCAGCCTATCTTGAACCAGCCAAGGCTTTTTTCACAATCTCTCACTCAAGCATCATTGAGAAGCTCGCACAGCTGGGAATTAACCCATATGTCACTAGATGGGGAACTAACTGGATCACTGACAGAACATGTACAAAGTTGGGGATTCCACCTCTAGCAGCAGACCAGTTACCACTGGTGTACCACAAGGATCTGTGCTGGGCCCCCTACTGTTCGGAATGTATTTCTCAGAAGTCCATGGGAAAAGAAATGGCCTGTGACCTACCATGTCACCAATCACTGCAAACTTGGTGCAATCATTGAGTCTATAATTATGACATTCCTCAAAAAGGCCTTACACAAATGATTGGTGCCAAAGCCATGGAGGTAAAAAAAATGCAATATAATACATTATCATCCCTTTCGGCAAAAGGGAAGTCCCTGCACATTACAATATTAACAGTACCCTCTTAGGTGAAACCCTGTGGTGAGAGATTTTTGGAGCACAGGTCGATAGCAACATTAACTTTGATCATCATTTGTCCAAAGTGGCAAGGAAGGCTTTCTATGTTGCACATCCCATATGTAAGGGCATCACATCTAGAGCTAAGGATGCTGAAATTCCATGTACTCATCCTTCATCAGACCATTAATAGAGTATAGCACTCCCTTCTGTATGTATCGCACCAGACTCCTGCAACAGCTGATAAGACCTCAGAGGTTTCTCACTAAGACAATTCAGGTTCTGCAACACATGGCTTCCATGGACAGACTGAAGGCCCTGCACTGTACTCTGCATCTTATAGGCTGCTGAGAAGTGACTTGTGCCTGGCCATACAGAGCATTCCCAGACCCTGCCCTAATGGAAATACTGCACATCCAGAAGTGACATGGGACAAGATTCACTCATCCTACTCATCCTAACGATATTAACCTAGCCTGCAACATTAACAGGACATGCTGGACAGGCTGATATGTCTTCCTGGGATTGCCACTCCTCTGGAATAAACTCCCAATTCATGTAAAACAGAGTTCCTCAATGACCCTATTTAAGCATAACTTAGACATCTGGATAGCAGACCATAAATTTACGACTGGTGTCATCTATATTCGTCTTGGATAAAGGCAGTCAGTGCTGATTATACACTTGCATTGGAAGTATACACCATACAAGATGGTCGATAAGGGAGCAATGGGATAACATGGCTGAGCTTATAAAGGCCCTAAGGCCAATAGCCTAGTAAACTCCTATGAACCTAAGGTAACATCTGCCTGGGCTCCAGACCAGTGTCTGAGCCTAACCTGGTGAGATGGTTGCATATGCAATAATCTGATATAACTGATTACATCAGCATTGTCTGTTGAGCATGTTGAGCATATTGTGATACATCAGCATTGTCCATTGAGCATATGGTGATAGTGTCCCACACACAGGTATAAAAGACTCTGTGTAATGTCAAGTAACAGCTCACACACACACACACACACACACACACACACACACACACACACACACACACACACACACACACACACACACACACACACTTCACTGCAGTGAGAACTGAACCCTTGCCTAAGTATACAGACTACAGAACTCAGTACTTCATGCAAGGTCAGTGACATAAAGCTGACTTTTGCATGACTGCAGGTTAACTTATGGTAGATGACATCAGCAGGTCAGGTGGGGGACAACAGGTTGAGAGGCATGCAGAGGCACATAGATTCATAGGTTCATATGAAGCTAGTATCCTAGCTGGCTGTGTAAAAACACAAGTACCATTATTAAGCATAGCTGGATGTTTGAGTTTAGCAGAGCAAGGTAGTCACCACCACCAAATGCCCCTATCAATGAGGGAGAACACAACATTATATACTATGATTTGTAGTGTGGTTGATATATGTGTGCAAACAATACAGAGCCCCAGGGTTGCACTGGTTGTGGGGGGGGGGGGAGCAATACATGAACGTCTTGTGAATATATGATGTATACTTAGAATGGGCCCTGAATTTGCAATGTTTCCACATGTAGTTTTATGTCATACAAAAGAAATGAATTATAAACACCAATAAGAAAGCATCATACATACACTTCCATACAGCAGTGAGCAGCAGATTTGTGTGAAGGTTAAAGTGCATATGCATAAGAGTTACACCTGTTTGCACATTGGCAAGTGATGCGCAAACATGAGTTGCATTGCTAACATCAGTAAAAATAATAGTACATGGCATATAGTGTATTCGAACCCAGGAACATGTGTATGGAAGTCCTATACTTATACCTGTTACCACAAGCGTGTTGAGAAAACAGCTGTCTATTTTGCACTTCATTGCTGAAAACTGTAATGTCACAGCAATAAAACAAAGGTCGCATACCCTGTACTAGAACCCAGTACCATCTGTGCTCTGGGCTAGGTTTTCATGATGGCCAAGGGCATTAATTAAATGTATCTAGTTACTATTTTTGGCCATCTGCTTCACAGGTGGTCCATCACACTTCCTGCAAACCCGATAAACACAGTCATACCCACTTAAGCTATTTGCGATATGCAGCACATCATGCAAAAAGTGCAATGAAAAACGAGAGGAATAAGAAAGAAAACCTTAGTAATGGACACATATAAGTAAAATGAGTGTCTGCTGTCACATGTTAAGGTACTTTCTGTACAGATCCACCACTATTTACTTCATTACTGCACCAAGTTAAGATATACAAGGATATGCCATAATATTATTACAGAATACATACTAGGTGCAGGACTTACCTTGCAAATGCAGCAGTTGAGGTAATTTTATTTCAGGCCTAGAATTTCCTTGTGTTTACTCCCATGGTATTAAAGTATACAGGATAAAACAGAATGTAGGCTACATGGATGCTTTATAGCTTGTTGAATAATTCCACCATAGTGAAAATCACCAGCTTATGCTGTAATTAGCAGCTATGAAAATCATCTCTTTCTTCACTGAATATATGAACTCTGTTGGAGCTCATTAGTGCACAGTGCACACCTACGTACCTCTGAGTGCACCAACACTGAAATAAGGTGAACACAGGGGATATTATTACTTTTGTCCATGCCTGTGATATCATGCAAACATGCAGCTCAAAAAGTTGAAGGAAGGTTGCAGACCCTGGAGTAGAACCCAGGACCATCTCTCCTCTAGCCCTATACTTTCACATGCTGCAACAGGAACAGTTATGTGACAAGCACCGAGAAACCTGACATTCATTGTTCCATTCCCCATGGATGCACTAAGTGCTGCATTGCACAAACAAGGACAAAAGTTAAAAAAATAAATTTTAACTTAATGCAGACAGATATGATACATTTTAACAAACAATAAAGAGGATGAATCAGAACTTGTAAAATGTGCACTGCTTACATGCACTTTTACACTTCACAGACCTACATGTACACCTCTGTAAGTGTAACCTGACACCCCCCGACATCATCATTCACTGTTGCATGCATGCATTCAACACGAACAGTGTGGTAGTGCCTACCGGAAGTGAACATCCTACACTGTTACAAGTTTTTGGGTTTCAGCAATTCAAATGAGTTTTGACCTCATTTTCATCTTCACCACACTGATAGCCCTGAATGTACATGTTTGGTAACAGTGTAGGCAGGGAAACCAAAGGGGAGCCCAATGTTATACAGTCAAGGGAGGGTATTACGCAGGCATATATCTGCTCAGAGGAATGCAGGTTTTGGAATCTAAGTTTCATGGGGTTTACACTTTTAGCTGTGTACATTAGTTATTATTACATTGTTCATTTGGGGATGGGGATGCAAAGCCGCATTTATGTTATGGCACTTAATAAGGAATTGTTGCTATTGTTAAAATAATTTTCTAGCATCCAACATGTCTGGGAATGTTATAATGTGTGTGGGATTACATGTTAGGGTCTGTTCTGTACAAATGTATGGACAATTACTTGCTCTAGTTTCCATGTAGACTCCTTTGCATGGTTGTAGTCAGAAAACTTTCAAATGTATGGCCAACATGAGCACGGAGTCTACACAGTTACTTTACAGCTTGTTGAATCTGTCCACCATGTTGATTTCCTTCATTAGCATACATTTCAGGTACTTATGCTGGAATTTGCATGCCGTGGAAGTTTCCATATTTGCTTGTCAATGTGCTCCTCTATGTGAAGTTTACTGAATCTAAAACTTTTCATGGCCATGTGCAGGATGCATACATAGTCAAAATTATAGTGTAAGTGTTATTGACTTCCCCCCTCCATACCAGAACATCTCTCATTTCCCATATTTCAGATTACCTTTTCTCCCCATAGTTTCTCTGTTTGTAATCTTCCTTCATTTGTTAAAACTCTTGTCTTTTAATATAATTACATGTACATCACATGTTAAATACCACTCCAAAATTCCTATTCTTCTTACTATATTCTTAATACTGTTCACATTTACAGAAATACTCTAAAATTTTAATTTTCCCATTTCCTTAGATTCTTGGTTTCATATGTTCATAGCTAATTACTATGCTGGCTTTTTTAATAGGCAGTTTTAAGCCTAACCAATTTTCTTCCAAAAAGTGAAAATCAAACACTGTACTTTGTGTCTATGAGTCAAACCCCTTAGCCATTATACAAAGCCATAATCTTTAGCTGTATATATATTCTTTTTCATCCATTTATTTTCCTTTTTGTACTTATCCCTTTAAATTTTCTTTTTTTGTCTTTTACCTTTTTACCAATAGAATTCTTTTTTCCCCCTTTTACTACCTCCTAGTTTATGTCTTCTTCATCGCTTCATTTCACAACCTTCTTTGATATCCTCTTTATCATTTTTTCTTATTTAATGTTTCTTTTATTTCTAAAATTTCTTCTCTTTGTTCATTTTTTTCTCTTTCTTTTTCCTTACTCTTATATTCATTTTTGCAATCCATCCATAAATGTCCAATTATGTTACATTTATAACATTTCTATTCACAGTTCTTTGCATCATGTCCCATTTCCCCACAAATATAACATTTTCTTTTGTCACGGTTACTTAATAAATGTCCTACTTTTCCACACAAAAATAAACAAAACATGTTTTGGTTTGTCCCCAGTATTTTACAACACCCTATTCCACCCTCCACATGTATCATACTTGGTATAGGTATATTTTTTTCTCTATTTTAACACAACATTACAATCCCAGCCACCAGACCATAAACCCCTTGTGTCATAAACTTTTGCAATGTCCAGTGCTTCTTTACATAATACTTTCAAATGTACTTTCAACATCTTTTTTTCTACCTCTGTTCAAAATTGTACACAAATCTTCTTTTTTTTTACCTTGTTAAATATTTTCATTACATAAAGATTCCATGGATTAAACTCTTTCTTTTTTCATAGTCTCCAAGAAAATAAACAGTCTCAAATATTATGTCACAAAATGTCTCTTTGTTAATAAGAATACATTTTCTTACCTCATATGATTTTACACTCAAAGAAGCTATCATATTACCTGCACTCCATACTTGTCCATTTCTTTGTCTTCTTTACTTTGAATCCTTACCACACACTTCTGTTGTTCATTTTATTCTGGCTTATTTTCTGCTACTCCACTTTTGGCTTCTTCTACTTTCTGTGCATATGTTTTCTTTTCCATTTCACCACTATTCTTTAGGATTGTCTCTGCAGCCTCCTTTTGTATTTTCTCCATAATGTTCTCCCTGGAATCATCTTCTTCATTTTCTGGCTCCACCATTTCTTTAAGTAAATCATCTCACAACCCTCTCAACTAACTAAAGGTTTCTTTGAAATATTTCCTCAGAATCCTGTACACATTTTCCAGTCACAATATTTGATTTCTCCTTCATTTCTTTCACCACTTCATCATCATCTTCTCTCTCCATCTGCCTCCTTGTTTTTCTGGGCTGCCTCTGTGTCTGGAACAGAAACAGGAAGTGCTCCTCCAAAATAGGTCCCACTTACAACAGTGATAAGTAAGTGAAGTTCCCTGATGAGCAATCCCAAAGAAAGCCTCTGCAAGTAAGGCATCTGCAGGGTCCTAAATCACTACACAGACCAAAATATATGACCAGCAGACCGTGGAGACAGAATAACAATAAGTAAAATAAATAAAGTGTACAAAACAGACCGGTTTCGGCTTGTATATTACAAAGCCTTCATCATTGATAATATACAAGCCGAAACCGGTCTGTTTGGCACACTTTATTTATTTTACTTGAAGTTCCCTGATGCCCTGGCCAAGTTTCCCTTGTAGTATAAATACCATCTCAGGTCTCACCTGAAAAGAGGCTACTAACACAGTGGGACTAACCCAGTTAACAAAGAATAACTATAAAGTGGCATTATCCCCTTTCTTCTTCTTCTACTTCCACATGCAGTATCAATATCCACCTAATTTTGCACTTTATTACATTAAAGTAACAATTACTAGATGAAAACACCAACATTTGTCCCTCCTAAATGCTGCTGTTACTGTTATGTTATATATGTTTTATTGTTGTTTTTGCTGTGGTAAACAATGATAGCACAGCAGGAACTCTATGACTGTTTTGTGTATAATATACTTCTGTGTGGAGTCTGCATGTCCTCCCCGTGGTTGAGTGACATTAGGTGCATGCGTGAATGGGCGTGCCTTCTTTGAAGGTTGGACGTCGGGCTGGCAACTTGGCACTGTAAAAATCCACTGCCAATCATTAGCGGACAGGAGTTCCGCTGTGGCAACCCCTAACTGGGAAAAGTTGAAAGACTTAAGACAAGTTCAGCAGATATTGTAGTAAAGTCAAAGAAAGCTGCAATAAGTGTTGTCTTTAGCTAAAGGCAAACACAGCAGGAAACACAGTTTACACATGTGTGACAGCAAAAGGAGATGCAGTTGTGCAATATGTTAGTAGAGAGTGTTAGAATTAAACTTTGATCTACTGTGTTTTCTGAGGTTTTTTTAAAACTCAGAAACTCTAGGATACCTTACCAGCTAACCAGTTAAAGTCATATATCATAGACAGTTATTATACAGTTACACAGTTTCTGTTAGTTAGCAGCATATTTCACTAGTTGTCACATTAGATTGATCGATCAATCAATAAATAAATAACAATAACATTTTCACTCAGTACTGCTCAGGAGATTTTCTGCTTTTTTGGGAGGTTCACCATAAATACACTGAGCAGCATTATCTCCTACTCCTCTAAGGTTTTGCAGGAGTTGCTAAGAAATTTTGTGTTTTACAGAATATGGATTGTGAAGACCATAGGATTGTAATGTTTGCATAGCAAACTCGAATTAAGGTTAAAAAATGCTTAAGCTGAAGAAATAATGAAGCTAGACTGTGTTTGAACCTGTATCTCCTGCATGTCTGAAACACGATTTTAACACTATCTGATGCTGCTTCCAGGGGAAAAAGAAAGAAAAAGAAAGAAAGAAAGAAAGAAAGAAGGGAAGAAAAAGAAAGAAAGGAAGGAAGAAAGAACAGCTGTCTCTTTACCTCCATTGTATTATAAACAAACAAAACAGGAAATGGATTAGTTCAGTTTAATTAGGGCAATGAGTGATTTGAAATCAGCAGCTGTGTTGACAACATTCTTGCAAATAATACTACTGAAAAGTTTTAGGAAGGCAACAGTACAGACACACATGTTAGCTGTTATTATGGCAATGACTGCCTTCAGTTAAATACATAACAAAACTATGAACCAAGATTATATTTTTTCCTAAAATAATTGCACCTTTTAACCTATGGCAACCCCTTTATCCAACATGTATCAACTGTGTGCTTCCAGCTATGTTTATCTTTAGCAACAGACAGTACATTGTAGCTTTCTGTGGTTTTACTGTACACATTACCCCTCCCCCCAAGGATCATGTTGTCAGTTTCATGAAAGTATGAAGACTGCAGATTGCTGCTGGTAAAGCAGAACTTGGTTTTGTAGTAGCTTCCACTTCCTGTTTCTGCAAGATGTACCCCAGCTGCTATGCACATAAAACCTCAAGGCATTTTCCTTTCTTATCCTAAGCTTTTCTGTGCATTTATCTGATCGCAATGCCTTGCTTGCACGTACACATTTTTTTAAGTTAAGGTTCACTGATGTGGGAGCCCTTTTATCTTAAAATTTAAGGCACAGGTTTGGGTTTTCAACTGTCATTTAGTAAAAGTACTTTTGTACTATATGAGTGAGTGTGAATTTAAAGCGGTTTGGCCAGATTTGCCTGTTCATCTTCTTTGGAATATAATCCGACTTTCTCAAAACAGCATGGATCTATGTTAGAAGTGACATTTCAGTTACTGCATGGCATCTGACAGCTGCAGCCTGTGCCTAGTTTCTTTTCTTGTAGCCATAGACAGATAAAAGGTTGTTGCATGTTGTAACAGGAGAATGGCACTGAGTGAAGAAGAAAATCTGAATTACAGAACAAGACGGCCATGGCACAGGAACTTCAGACAAAGAGACTGATTGCTTTATTGCATGCTCTCTGGTTTTAAACTTTATGAAACTGACATTTTGTAGTAAAACTAACTAGAACTTTTTAATATCTGAGGGACAACATGGAGAAACCTAGCAAACAAAAAAGTGTGTGTGTGTGTGTGTGTGTGTGTGTGTGAGTGTGTGTGTGTGTGTATATACACACACACACACGTGCACAATTGTGCATACATTTAACTGTCTTCCTCTTGTAAGGGGGATATTTTGACTCATAATTCACTTCTGTCTTACTGGTGCACTCACTGCACCAAACTTGAAAATATCTAGTTAGTCATTCAACACAACACTATTTCTGCTTCAAGAGCTTCCAAGAAATCATTCATATTGGGCTCAGGGCTGCCCCATTTAAGTAGTTAGCTTTATTTTCTAGGCAATCAGATGTTCTACCAAAGTTTAAGCATGACTGTAATGCTGTTTACAATTTGGTGTTTCAACAGAAAGACTCTGTCTCCCCAGCCCCCTCTGACTACAACAGAATCAACTCCTCACTAGCATTCATGCTGTATATATTAAAAACGAAACACTAAATACTAAAAAAAAAAACTCATTGTAATCCCCCCCCAAAAAAAAACTACTACTTACTGAATTAACCTGAGGTAATTTTCCTAATGAAAATCTTTTTTTATTTCTGTATTATGTAACATTTATTTGAATCATGCAATATGGGTTTGTACTATACAAAATATGTATTTAACATTTAATTCAAATGTACATTATGGGTTTGTGCTCTTTCTGTACTATGTATTTGTATTTCTCTGGAGCTTTTCTCCCCAGGACTCCATTGAAAATGGGCTCCTTGTAGCCCAATGGACTATCCTGGAAAACAAACTGCAAATAAATAAATAAATAAATAAATAAATAAATAAATACATTTCTCTTTCAGTTATCCCTTTCAGTTAAAAGCCTTGCATTTTTATCTGATTTACTGTCCATCACTGCCGAGCTGCTTACATTCTGCCTGGCTGCACATGCTTAGACTGACGGGCTTCCACTGGGAGCAATAGGTGTGCCTTGCTTCAATCATCTCCTACCCCAATTTCTCAGCTGCCCCACTCCAAACTGCTCCTACATCATTCTCACAAACTCCTTCCTCATGAAGACTTACAACAAAAGGCTAAACTTGCTAAAACTCATACAATGGAAACAACTCCTTTACCAATCTAATGCTTACACTTCCCCTTAACAATGACAGCCTTCTCATGATAAACATAACTTACTTTAAAGTAGAACTCCACCCACAGACTCAAAAAACATGTTTATTTCATCATGGTTTGATGTTTCCTACATTTTAAAACCACTCTGGGACTACTTACAGGTTTTTAAATATTTTTATACATAATTTCTAAGTCTGACTACATGGGTCTGGCATCTTGAAGTAATTCTGATTGTTTAGTCTGCCTCTAGGTATCCCACAACGCAGTGCTCATCTGTAAAAACTTACATCATCCAGGCTTCTTTCTTCCTAAAGCTCCTGTCACTGCATTGATTTTACATGCATACACTGCTGCCTTTCAGTCAGTTTTAAGCAACATTTTATGCCATTCAATGACTACTTAAAACACAAACAGTGGGTGGGTTTTTAGGACGGTCATGATGATGTCAATTTGGGAAGGGAATTGGCCAGAAGACTACCTGTATTCAGTGGCCTTGATGACATCAATGAATTGGAGGCTTTTTCAGGGCGGGATAAAAGTTTTTTGAAAGTGAAACCACCACAGTACAGTAAAGTACTGTTCTACTGGAGAGAAACAGTCAATTTAAAATATTTTAAATGCTGTGTTGTTGTTTATTCATAGCAAGGACAATAAATAGGGAGAAAAAGGACAGAGAACTTGAGCATTTAATAACAGAATCCCATTGTTGCCCTTTAAATGGCATGATCCTAGAAAGATTACCCTAGGGTGGGACTGCACAGGTAGGGGTGTTCCTACCTTGACTGACGCCTAAAATGGGCGTGTCCACACTAGCATTACTCTGGAAGGTCTGTTATAGTAATACGGCAATGACATCATGAATGCATTCAAAGTGAGTTATGATAATGAGTATATCGACTCCTACAACAGTGCTGAATGTTTATGATTGAACTTTCAGGACTGTTACTTTTATACTAATATTCATAGTGGCCCTTCTTGAAACCCCTTTTCTCCACTGGGCTCTTACTGTCAACTTCTGAATTCATATTGTATGATTGGAAATAATTGTAGTTCTTTAACAAGTTCATTGAAGCTTTAGACTTCAAAGGTATGGCAAAGTAACTGCAATAATCTCTGTATTGCTATAGTAAACCTAAACTTGTTCAGTTACTTACAAGAAGGATCCTACTCCAAGCATACACTACTAAATTGTCTAAAAATATACACTGAGCGATTTGTAGTAAGACAGCTACCCTGCTATAATGTGATTCCTGCTTCTTTCTAATCTGTTTAACATTACCACACAAAGCCATACTAGCCCATCCCCTTTCTGCCACAATCACACAACTTCATCCAGCAGCATAGCCCAGGGTACAATGGGTGGCACCCATAGTATTCATAAGCTGCAATTCTCCAAATATTATGTCCATTTCCTTCTTCTAACTGTCTGCAACTACACCTACAATGAAATATCCTTAGGCAGCCATTCACTATGAAGTCCTCAAATTCTACTTTAGATTAACCCTATTTATTAACATTCTGCTAACTATGTACTAACACTGAACCTGATCCAGACCCTCCATCATCCATTCCCACAACTCAATATACCATAGAAAATTATCCCTTATTAATGCAGACAGACTTCTAACAAAATAGAACTCATACACTCTTTAATACACATCAACAAACAAGACCAATTTGCTATCTTATGCATGGGTAAAACCAGAAATCCTTGTCTGTCTTAATTTCCCCAACAAGCACCATTTCAAACCAAGACCTGGAAAGACAGAAAGACAGTATTAGGTACCCATCTGTTATTCAAAAAAAAAAACACATCTACTTATGATCATTACCTAAACCAACTGGCTATACATAATGACATCTGCAATTCTATTTTTTTTGCAGTAACATATGTGTCACCCCCAATAAACACAGCAATATTGAAACTGCTACTCTCCCAAATACTGAAAAGCGCTAGACAAATCAAAGGTAGCATTATTCTAGGAGATTTTAAGTTAAACCTTCTCAGTCCTTCTAACTGATTTCAGTGATATCCTATGTGATCTCAGAGTCTTACATAGCTAACAACATAATTAACCAAACCTAACCTCAGATCCAAAAAATACTCTCTTTTAAAACTACTAACAACAATTATACAATGACTTCTCATTATCATTAAAAATGTGCACGCTGTTTGTTCGAGCATATAACAATAGAAAAAAGTCCAGCCATTGATGTACCATTGAGCAGCCAGACTTTTCTATTGATATATGCTGCCAAAGGCAGACCAAATACAAGAAAAATCAGGTATGTTCTGTAAAACTAAAAAAATTAGAAATATACCTTATTTTTCTTGTATTTCTGCATTATCTTGGCAGACTGTTGTGCCTCTGAACTGTCCGGATTTTCAGAGAATATCCACATTTTTGCTTCATACTAATAACAAAAAAAACCAACAAAGATTGTTTTTTTTTTCCGTTGCTTCTGTTGAACAGCACTGATGTGCTGTTCAATCATGGGAATATAATTCCCATATGTATATGCAGTACATCAGAAAATGCGGAAGAATGGGGAAACAAAGCAGAGGAACACTACAGCGCCATTATACAAGGACATTATTTACAAAAGGTAAGCAATTTCTTTTTTAAATAATGTTATTGTATAATAGCAATAACCAATGACTAGGTGTGGGTAATGCTGGATTTATCCATGGTTGCCTTTGTTTGATCATTCTGGATTTGCCCTCGTGATCAAACCACACTAGCCATGGGTAAATCCAGCATTACCCATACCAAGTCATGGGCTATTGCTTAAATATACCACATAAAATCTTAACATACAATTCCTACCACCCTCATTTATTTATTTATTTTTAATTTTACATATTTGCTGATCAACTAAGTCTACTGGAAATGTATCCATTTTAAGGGCAAGCCAGTGCACTGTCTGGTTAAGTAATTTGTGTAGAGTCACAGAACAGACAAGTGAAAAATGGAAGGACTCAAACCTTATCCCCCAAGTATTGAAAGTAGCCCATTAACAGCTCAGAGTTTTAGTCTCCTGAACTAGCTAAAAGACAGAGTTTTAGTCTCCTGAACTAGCTAAAAGACACTTAATGACCACTACCTAACTGTATTCTCCAAGGAATAAAGAAACTATAACCCCACCTCCCATTTTAATCACTTTCAAATCATAAACAGAGAAAAATATCACAGTCCTAAAAAATGAACACTCTTTTGTAACATGTAATGATGATTCCACAACTACAGCAACTCAGCTAACAATTTTATTCACAAAAATAAAAGATAAATATTCTTTGAAGTTTTATACTCCTTATAACACCCAAAACCAATGGATTACCTCCAAACTAAAAATTCTGCACAAAATTAGAGCTGCAGCCTAGCAACAATGGAAATATATGCAAACCCTGGACCTTAAGGAGAGGTTCATTCAATTAAGAAATCTTATGAAAAGGCAACTAGATTGTACAAAGCCAGCTTCCTCTGAAAATAGCAAATCTCTACAAGAAATAAATAAAATAAAAAAACAATTCTGGGAATATGAAAATTGAATCAGTGGGTACATTCCACACCGAGACCCTTTCTATAAAGGGACTATTGCCCCCACCTCAAGTCATCCCTCACCAGTAGGCCTCCTAAACAGAACTCTCCTTATCACCCTACTCAACAAAACCCACCTACACCACAAACAGAACCCCACCATAGACACCCTAGTTTTACTTAAAAAGAATCACAACCAATGATATTAGCAAAGTTATAGATGAAAAATTTCAGAGGCACCCCCTTCCCCAGTGCAGATGGACAACCCTCCCCCGGTTTATAAGACCATGCAAAGATCATATATTCCTCCTCTCCAGCAACTCTCCAGTTTCTGTCTCTCAAAAATATTATGCTTTAATAAAGAAGTAATTGTAAAGACAGTCCATAAAAATGCCTAAGCCTGTAAATGCAAAATACTTCATATCAAGTTCTATACTAATACTGTGAAAGAACTTTGAAATACTCATATTCTCACAATTGACTACAATACAAATACAGCATGCTATCCCTACACTAGCATGGGTTATGGGCAGGGCAGAGCACCATAACTGCTCTCTACACTCTTATCAGTGATATTCTCTGCAACGTGGACAAAAGACTTCTCAGATAGGAATCATTGGAAGTTCAAAGCTACTGAGTCTTGCAACCATTATGCTTTGTCACTTCCAACCCTAAACTGTGCTGCCCTTCTCAAGGAAGGCTGGGCCAGTCATGCTTGGGGTGAGTTTATGAATATCCAACAAAATATCCAGATCCAGTTTGAAGAAAGATAGTGCATCATATTGCATTATTTTCAGGGGGTGTCTACTCCAGAGGTGAGAAAGATGCTGAATAACAAATTGATAATATGTCAATAAAAACACACAACCACGTCCCGGCACTATGAAGGCTGTCCTTTATCTCTCTTTTGGTCTGCTGCACCGTGTGTTTTACCTGATAGATATGGTCATTCAGACCCCCACCCCAAGCAAAGCAAATCAAGTCGTTGCCATATCATCTCCCTGTATTCCACTTTAGTTTCCCAAGCCTCTTTCCATACATGTCCCATCTCTTCTGTCTTTCCTTCATTTCTATATTGTCTTTCTCTTAAGAGTAAAACTATATTCAATTTCAATAAATAAAACTTCAGTTTTCACTCACGGAACAAAACATTTCATTCACTGCCACTTTTTAACCACTGTTCCAAACTATATAACTATAATTCTTAATAGGAATAGTAAGATATTAATGGGTAATGGTAAGATGGTGTGAAGTTGTCCCATCAGTGTCTTTATATTTAACCATCATGTTTAATGTATGTACATAGTTTATTATCTATATGTGTCTCTACCTATGTTATAGGTATGTATCTGGTTACTTATCAGCCTGCCATGTCCTTTTATTCTTTTATATTATTTTATAATATCTTTTTTTTATATGAACATTTTCCAATCATGTCTTCATGTTCCATTGTCTTCAAAAAATCTCCAATTCATTTCCATATCATCTCATCATTTATCATCCTTGTCCCATCCTAATCCTTTTTTTAGTGATGGAGTTTGATGGTCACTACAGTAGTGGAGATATACAGTAGAAAAGATAGGAGTTAGAAAAATATTCTTTTAAATACATTTTGATTATCTTTACTTTCTTATTTTTCTAGTGTCTGTATTTGTCTAGGAAGTGTGTTTCATCTAAAACTATAAAATGCACAAAACTCAATTATTAAAAAAATTATTAAATTCCATTATGTTTCCATTATTAAATAAAAAATGTCGCCCAGGAACCTAAAATGAATTTTTGACCTAAAATTGATTGTATGTATTGATTAATAACAGATTTTTTTTCTATTGTTTTAGCATTATTATATAAGCATATTAGACCAGGCAGACCCGCTACCCCCCCCTTCATACCTTCTTAGTAGATGTAGTAAAAAATCAAAAAATATTAAAATTATATTTTTAGCATAATTCCATACATTCTATATTGAATCTATAATTGGAATGTGGAATTTCATCTCTG